>NC_092858.1:131632493-131693562 GCF_032062135.1 Pyxicephalus adspersus
TATAATATATAAAATATTAAATTCCATATTGTTAAACTTTTTGCCGGTTACATGGTGCTTTCTGCACATTGCTGAGGTGTTGTTGGATTTTAAAATGTGCTTATAATTTCTTAAGTGGTATGTGAAATTGTATGACCCATATACGTTTTGCTTGGTTACAAATTGCAAAATTAGATTAAGTAGACTGTAGATACAGATTTTTTTTTCATGGTATGTAAAAATGTCTAGAAATTAAAAAGCTGGATTTAATGTGTGTTCAGTAATTACTTGCTTGTCCTCTGCAGTCCAAGTAGAAATTTAAATCAGACTGAAAGAAGTTGAAGCATCTGCATAACTTATTTCTCTGATAGTATTATGTTTCAGGCACTCAGGTGTGTGGTTAAGGTTTTCCAAGCAATTACTGAACATGGGCAGGAATGACAGTTGGGGGCCACACTAGGAAGAATCTACAGTCTAATATTGATTTAGTGTGATTACCAAATCATTCAGTCCATACAAGAGGTGACCTCATGTCTGTTAAGTTTGGAAAACTGCTCTCTGGATAGAGGTTCAGTATTTGGGCCTGATTTATTAAAGCTCTTCAAAACTGGAGAATCCTGGACCAAATCATTTCCTGGTTTGCTGGATCGCCTATGTTATTCCATGATATCCTCTCCAGTCTTCGAGAGCTTTATTAAATCATACACTTTGTGTTTGTAACAAAATTTGCTATGTCAGAGGGAGGTCAGATGATGGCTACATGACCACCCAAAGGAAATACAGTATATAAACTGAAAAGCTTTAGAAGTGCTAGTGGAATAAAAAAGGGAATATTGTATTGGGGTGCACATTAGGCCCCTAAAGCATATGTATATACAATATGTATATGAAAAAAGAATCTTGGTTTGTTCACCCTACACTGCATTGTATAAATTATACAATCTGAAAAAAAGACAAATTTTAACTTTTGCCACATATGACATCTATAATCTTTCTGTAGCACCCCTGGGTGTTAGGTATGCAAACACCGCCATTGGTCACTGCCTATCAATGGGGTCTAACCATTCTCTAATCCATTGTAACATTTAGGTTTTTAATACATGTTACCTATGAAGGTCAATTTAACTGCCTAAATCCATCTGCAAGTTCCCCCTAATACAATTATTTAAATGGAGAACAAAGTTTTGATCTGTATCTGTGGTCCGATTAGATGTACTGGATAGGTGTTCCTGATTAAGTGGCCACTAAGGAGCATATTAGTGAGGTACATAGCATGAAATAAAGTGGCACAGAAAATGTTCAGCCTGCATAAACTTAGTGCACTTATATATATTCATTTTTAATGTAGCTCTGTTTGACCTTTATCAGGGTAAAACACACATAAACAACAGGAAAATGAGAAAAAAAGAATGGTGTTATTTAACAACATAGAGCATTTTCATTTACCATTGCAGAGATATTTAACTTGTAGACTATTGAAAAGCATACAGCAATTGTGTCCTTGTTTGGCCTTTAATGTTAAACATCTAAGTCTTGTAGAAATAAAGATTCCTTTTTCCTTGATTCTGAAAAGTTTTACTTACATTTAACTATGAGCACCTGGTTGCTACTAACCCTCTTAATTCCAATTGAAGTGGCAAGGGTGTACTTATTTTTTTTATATACTGCTTTCTTTTTATTATAGTATCACAGTTCTCAATGAGTTCCTAATTCTGCTGAGGTTGCTATAGACAAATGCAATTAAAATCAAAATAAAAAATGGCAAAGTAACACAGAGGACCTGATTTAACAAAGCTCTCTGGAGACTAGAGACAATAGACAATCATGCAAGAGCTTAAATGATCCTGCAAACCTGGAATGGACCTGGTCCAGGACTGGAAAGCTTTGCCGAAGACTAAATCAGGCCCAGAGACTGAGGGTAGATGATTGGAAATAAATATTATAGAAGATGAATTAAGGTTTGAAATATTTATATTAAAAAGTAGATTTTCTGTGTGCTTTGGAAAAATGAAAGCATGCTGGGTTAGTGCTTGATGCCTTCTGTAAAGCAAGGCAGAGGAAACGTAATGGCATGAAGCTGCCTTGATGCTTTTGAATGAAGATTTACACAGACTACATACAGAGTGCAAGGGATAATGAGTCACCTTATTTTTGACAGTGGCACCATCCCCTGTGGTCAGCACTTGATTGGTGACATTTTCTTGATTTAACAGAACAGTGATCCAATTCTTTGCAATAATCTATGCAAACATATTTGTGAAAAAACAGAAAGCTAAAGTATTTGGGCTTTGCTTAAAAATTTACTTAAAGTATCTAATTCAAAATGTTAAGATTCATTCATTTTACTGAATTGCTTCAAATTGATACAACTGAACAACCAACAGGAAATCTGAAATATCTCATTAGTATACGCAGGAAATATATTTTTTTGTCTATCTGACCAAAGCAATCTTTTAAATTCTTCCTTTCATTTTCTTCCATATGTTTGAAAGAAAACTAAAAAGGAAGGTTTGTTTAGGTGAAAGACACCCGCCCCCCAATATTAGGATAGTTAAAAGTTGGTTTAGTTTCTCTTTAAAGCAGAAGTAAACAATAAAAAACAAAACAAAAAAAAATCACCTTTACATTGGCAGATCCATCGATCCCTCTAGAATCCTCCTTAGTCCCGAAGCGGAGGAAGCATTGAGCGAGATCTGCATTTTTTTTCCCATTGAGGATAAAGCTCCTTCTGCACCTGTCCGCTGAAGGAGCAGCCAGATATATATGTCACCTACCCCAGGAGGCTCTGCGCTCTGCCGCAGCAATAAAGACACAATGGGAGGGGCTTTTTACACCCACCCCCCAAAACAGGGTAATTTTTACCTTACATAAAAGGACTGCCTAACTTTTTTTTTAGGTCTGCTTCATTTATTTTTTAGGTCTGTTTTAAGATAACCTTAATAGTGCAATTGGTACTATTTTTAAATGTAGGGCTAGATTTACTAGTGTAGAGGCAAAATTGAGATTTAAGAAGCTGAGTTATAAGATTTTGACTATTTTAGTAAAAAGTCAAGCGAGTCTATATTTATCCTATGCTATGATAGACAAGTTCATTGTCCATTATGGGCAATTTTGGCAATTTTTTCCTGTAAAAGTCACCAATTTAGTTATTAATTATCCCTTATTTTTATATAATAAAGCCTAGCGCCTGAATATATGGTATTTTCTGGATCTACATTACTTTGTAAGTTTTTTTTATCCCTGTTCACTATGCCAGAAGCAGATGTTCTGTAAATTATTTTTTGTATTTTTATCTATTTTAATTTCTTCAGTAACTAAATGGGATAAAATAAATAGCTGAACAATAAACATTTTCCAGAAAACATAGCTATTCTCAGACTGATGTTTTGGACACATGCCTATTATACATGTAACATACTGCCAAAATTACGTAATATTGTACTGCTTAGCTAATTAATTTTGAAACTATTAAAACTAATATAAATATTTACAAAGTGTTAAAAATAAGTAAAACATTTATGTGGTATGAAGAAGTTATTTAATGTTCACAAATATTTCCTAAAATAGGTTACTTTTTAAAGCACATAGAGAATGCATAGTAAGATCTAAAACAACAATATCTGCTCTTAGTTTTTAAGTAGGAAAATTACTTATTCACAAACACAACGCTTATGATAGCCTAGAAACAAGTGTAAATTTTTGTTTTAAATGAAGAGTTCATATTTATTCTGGAATGACAGGGAACAGTTCAATTTACCACAGTTGACATGGTAAAGTAGCAAAAGTGTGTCAAAGTACTTTATGTATAAACTAAGTTTATCTAAATACATTAGGTCAATTTGGCATAAATTATGGTTGGGAATTACTGCTGACAATTTTGTCATTTTAGTTTCTATACCTGCTGAGTATTAAGACTGTAATATTCTGTACAGTAGGTGTCCCGAGATGGACAATCGGTTTAGTTTTTTTCTTTTTTTTCTTTTTCTTTTTCAAACAAAAAAGTTAGTAAAGAGCAAATGTAGAAAATATGGAAAAATAACAAAAAATAAACAAAAAGAATGCTTAATACATAATTAAATTTAAAGCTACAAACTTTTTTATCTTGTATTTGTATTGCAACAACATTTTATTATGCTTTTCTAAGTAAGTAATCATGTCACAATGTCTGTTAATGGGGCTGACAATATAATGTCCCTACCAAAGTAATATAACATTAACACAGTCTAAGGCCAATTTTTGGGGGGAAGCCAATTAACCTAACTAAATATTTGTTGGATGTAGGTGGAAATGTAGGGAAACATGGGGAAAAACATGCAAACTCCATGCAGATGGTTTCCTGGCTAATATTTGAAACTGGCACTTTAGTGCTTCAAAGGCAAGAATGTCAGCTACCATGCCACCCATGGGACCCTTTTGCATGTTTGAATATCATTCCTTTTCTACTCTTTGGCCTTCTAATAATGCACAGGTGGCAAGTTCTTGATTGTTTGCTTTTTGGGTGTATAGGGCAACCTATTGTTAAAACCTGGTAAACTTAGGCAGGTGATAAAAATATGCATTACCACATGTTAGTACTATGTGACAGAAACAGCCATATATTCAGTAATGTTGTCTATCGCAGTAAATAACCAATAGGGAGGCTTGCGAGGTGGGAGGGTAGAACAATACAAAGATTTGCATATAATTTCAGGTGGTTATTTGAAAGCACAAATCACTTCTACATATAACTAAACTAAAACATTCAGTTTGTTCTAGCTCCAGGTTTATAATACTATGTTACCTAAAGTTTATATGACACAGTAAATAGTGTAGTGAACAAACTACAGCAAAGGATTGATACCACGGACATGACAAGGGTAAAGTACAAGAACCCCTCGCTGCTTGACCATTCAATTATCCACCCCACATTCCCCATTTGCATTAACGACACTGACACCATGTGTTGGAAAATTGTTGGCCACAGCAGCCCCTTTTATTAAATAATGTTTCATTTTTTAACAATAACTATAACTTTTAACAACAACAAGTTTTTTTTATGGGTCCATAAAATCCACCACTCCTCCATCATCCAGCTGTTTTGATCCACTGCCAGGCCCCCAGTCGCAACTACGCCGACCCGGGGACAATTAGCGGATCTCCCACAAATATTTTCACCTCCACAACAACCAAGTGTCGTGCAAGGCCCACATTACTGTACTGAAAAACAAACATTTTTGTCCCCATCTCCATCTTCTTTTTAAATACCCCTCCTCTAATTTTTTATGGACCCAAAACCACACATGCCACCAGCCGCAAACTTGACACCTTAAGATTGCGAGCACCTCCACACCCTAACCGCCCTCTCCAACGCCTCACTTAAGCTTAACAACCATAAATCAGTGCCCACTGCGTTAAGGTGAACTCCATCGCCTCTAAGAATTAAATCTGGCTCAGATTCCAACTCACGGTGACGTACCACCAGGCCCCCAATTCTTCCCACAAACCGACCCACCTCCTTGTTGACCTTTATCTGACCCTTGTTCACCCGTTCAACTGAGCGAGCCTGTCTCCAACTCAACCGAACCACCATCTCCGACCATACCAAAATCGTCCCAGGAAACGCCTCCCTCAACCGTAGGCAATCAAACTTAATATCTCTTATCAACTCCCTCATGGGCCGGACCCCCAAATCATTCCCACCTACATGGAGAAGTAGCACATTAGGGGCCCTATCCAGACTAACAAATTTACTAACCTCGGGAACCACTCTGCTCCATCGCATACCTGGAATCCCGATCCAGCGAACCCTCGCCACCTCCCTCCGCAACCCCAATTGCCGCCCATTATGCCGCACGTCAGCCCTTCTGGCTCCCCAATATACGAAGGAGTGGCCCAAGATCCATATTAAACACGGTGCCCCATCTGAAATAAAAGAAAAGAAAACCAACTCGAAAAACCAATTCCTTCACATCAACACATGCCCCCCACCCAAGTCCACCAGAAAAATTACAATAATTGTGGCCGAATATACATACGAAAACGATGGGACTCCCACCGGCCAATCTTCTTGATTGCTTCCTGACAAAGGCCCCACCTGGCCGCTTCAGTGGCCGCACCAATTCTGAAAGAATGAGCCGCATATACACTTGGATTACGGCCTGAAGCCGCCACACATTTCCTGAAGACCGACACAAATTGGAATCGAGTCACGAAAGAAGCATCCTCGTGAAGGAACAAAGGACCTGCTCCCCCAGACCGTACCCTGAGGTATTCCCCCAAGACTCTAACCGGGCACAACTCCGCACCCGGCAGGCCCCGTAGCACTAGACTAGCCCCTTTACCTTCCTGGTCCGTTTTGGACTTCCGAATCCACACCAGCACTTTATCACTCACCAACCGCACATCCCCCAATCGCAAACCCCCTTCTTTAGACTTGGATTGGCAAACCACTTCACTCAGATGTAATGCCGCAACGTTACCACGAACACCGCTCGAAACAAAACTGCCTCAAAACCACTAAAGCACAATGGACCGAGACACCGACATATGTCCACTAACATCCCAAATGATACTGGCCGCCTGCCATCCCTGCGACTACTGCCCCTCCTGTACCCCTTCATAGCTTGGCGAACCGCAAAGCCTTTCGTCCCGTCCACCCAACCCAACAACTTAAACAAAAATGCCAAAGCCGACAGTTTTCTGCTCATAACTCCACTAGTCACTCCCCGTTGCAGGCTCCATAACACAAATAACAACACTGCCTCCTCCCCCCCCCCATAGAATCCGGCACCCTTACCTCAACCTTGACAAAAACAAACCACTCTCTCCAAATACCTACATATGCCTTCCACGTGTTCTGCGACACTGAATTCCTGATCAGGCCCACAAGGGCCCCCAGACCACCGACCAAACTTCCTCTGGACAAGGGGTCCCAGATCCTCTGCTTCCGGAGCCACTTCCCAAAAGCGCTGCCACTGGAAACGAGAAAGGGAATCCGCGATTACATTGTCACATCCCGGAACATGCACAGCCCGCAAATGTATATTAAATTGCAAACACAAAAGAACCAAATGTTGCAACAGACAAATCACCTGGGGAGAGGATGCAGAATTATTGTTGATTACCTCCACTACCCCCATGTTGTCGCAATGCAAACGCACCTGCCGGTTTCACAGCAATGATCCCCATAAAGCCAAAGCAACCACAATAGGGAAAAGTTCCAGCAGCACCAAATTTTTGCACAAACCCAATTCCTGCCATTCTTTCGGCCACTCCCCCGCACTCCAGCACCCTCCAAAGTAAGCACCATAACCAGAAGCACCAGCTGCATCCGTCCACAAGTCCAACGCATCGTTGTTCACCGAAGGTGCCAACCATAAAGACCGCCCATTGTAGTGCTCTAAAAACCGCCTCCAAACACTCAAATCACCCTTTAAAACCCGGGTTATTCGAATAAAATGCTCAGGCTTGCGCACACCAGCCGTGGCAGCCGCCAATCTGCGGCTAAAGATCCGCCCCATGGGCATAATCCGACAGGCAAAGTTAAGTTTACCTAACAGCGACTGCAGCTCTCTCAAACGCATCTTCCCCATACAACAGGCTTTTTCCACTTCCTCCTTTAGAGCCACCAATTTATCCTCAGGCAGCCTGCATTCCATCCGAACAGAGTCCAAAACAATCCCCAAAAACGACAACTCCGTGGCTGGACCAACCGTCTTTTCTCTAGCCAACGGCACACCAAACTGCTCAGCTACATGTTCCAGCGTGCCCAGTAGGTTCGCACAAACCAAGGAACCTCCCGGTCCCACGCACAAAAAATCGTCCAGGTAATGAATAATTGACCCAATCCCAGACATGTCTTTCACCACCCATTCAATAAATGAACTAAACAATTCAAACAATGAGCATGATAAAGAGCAACCCATCGGCAAACATTTATCGACATAATAGGCCCCTTCCCAAAAACAACCTAACAACCAAAAACTATCCGGGTGAACCGGCAGCAAACGAAAGGCAGACTCAATATCCGCCTTTGCAATCAAACAGCCCTGTCCCGCCCGCCTAACCAATTCAACTGCCACATCAAATGAGGTATAAGCAACCCTACAAAGGTCAGGAGCGATCCCATCATTGACTGACTCACCCTTTGGATAAGACAAATGGTGAATCATCCTAAACTGATTAGGCTCCCGCTTAGGAACCACCCCCAAAGGAGAAACAACCAGATTTTTTAACGGTAAAGACACAAACGGACCCGCCATGCGACCCAACAAAACCTCCTTCTGCAATTTTGCTGTAACAACCTCTGGATTGACCAATGCTGACTTTAAATTCCGCTTAACCCTATGTATACTCACCATCTCGCAGGGGATGCAGAAACCCTCCTTAAAACCCGACTCCAACGTTCTCGCCGCCGTGTGATCCGGATACCCACCTAGAAAAAGGGACATGCTTGTCACCTTCACCGGAGTCATCCCTTTTTCCCGCAGGCTCAGCGGGACGCCCCTTTCCTCTGGCCAAACATCGCGCTCCTGAATGCGCTCCCCCACAATTGGAACATTCATGTTTAAAACGACAGGTGGAGCCAAACTTGCAGGTTCCCTCGTTAAACAACCAACACAGCCCCTTTTTCTTACCAACCAGGGATCCTGCTGTGCCTGAACCCCCGGCGCTGCCAAGAAAGGACTGGTGGGCCACCCGCGTCGGCGTCATCAACCGCATCCATAAACTGATATCATTGTGGTCCCAGCGCATTCCCGGTCTCATCGCCTTCCGCTGCCTAAACTGTTCATCATATCGCAGCCAAGCGATACCACCATAACTCCTATAAGCCTCACTAATCGCATCTAAGTAACAAAAGAGAGCCGAACAATTATCTGGCGCCCTTTCCCCTACAATACTGGCCAAAATTGCAAATGCCTGCAACCAATTCTGAAAGGTCCTAGGAATAAAACGCCATGCCCCTTTTTCTTCACCAGGCCGCTTGCTGTCACTCGGTTTGAAATCTCTTCCCCCAAAACGCTCAACTGGCAGTAAAGAAAATATTTCTACATATTCTCCTTTGCAGATTTTTTCCCTAATGTCCTGTGCCAAATGAGCCCCCAAAGGACCCTCAAAACACACATAGACCTCCCCTTTAGCACCGTCAGTAACCCCTTGATTACTCACCTCCCCTCTGACGTCCTTGCACCCAGAATCCAATGACCCCGCAGGAACTGCAACCACACTGTCACCCGTATGCCCGGACCCTGGAGTGGACATCCCACTGTCCACCCTAGGATTCTGCTCGTCCACCACCACCACCGGTCCTTTTTCGCCATGCCCTCCCCTAACATCATGACCATTCCCCAGACCCCCACTGCCACATCCACCCCCAAACTGCAGCAACAGGTCCCTCAAGCCTTTCAACAACTCACCCCCAGGATTCATCCCCACTGAACCAGGCCCATCCAAGCCCCCCCTGGACCCCATACACCTATCAACAGCCATAGCAGTTTCAACATTACACCCCCCTCCCGCATACCCCAAACTGACAGTTACTCACCAGGCTGCCTGGGCTCTATCCGTCCTGCAGCCGCCGCACCGCTGCCCCGCCTTCTGGACGTCTCTGCCCTGGAGTCCTGGATCTCCCCCTCTGATAGGGCGTCATCCGCACCGCTCCGACCACCATCTTCGCCCACTTCCGGGCGCCGGCATATGTCGTCACGGCTCCTGCCGCAACCCGGAAGCACTGTCCCGATCAGCTCCACGTCCATCCGGTTCTGGGCTCCGCCCTCCAAGGCCCGGGCCGGAGCCCGCCTTCGACACGCCACTCCTCCTCAACCGCCGCCGGGACACCGCTAACTCCGGGACTCCGTGTTCAGGAACCCCAGCCTCTTCTCCTGGCTGGCCGGACCCCGCGCTGCTCCTGGACTCTTCACCTCATTGGGCGGCGTCCCATCTCGGCCATGCCCGCTGTTCCTCCCCGATTCCCTCGGCGCGTGGACCTGCCCCGTGGCGACACCCCGCGCTGCCGGTCCACCGAAGGGTCCCGCCAAAGAAGAGGATTCCTCCCGGCACCACCACTACTCTCGTTGGATCTCCTCTTCACCGGTGGCGCTGGAGGGTCCCTTGCGGGGCTCCTGCGGCGGCGCTGGACCCTGGGGGTCTCACTGGGGCTTAAACGCTCCGGAGGCCTTGACCTCAGAGCGCGTCTTGAAGAAGGGGGGTCTGCAACCTCACCCCCCCCTGACCCCCTCCAAAGCTGCCTCCAGCCATTCCGTTCCCCTGGACTCCGCAGCCTGGCGTACCTTCTGCAGCAATGCCTCTACCTCTGCCAGCTTGCTTGCTCCACTTATAAATAAAATTGCTGCCCCCCAACCCCCCGATCCTCCTTTTATCCCCTCAACATTCCCACCACTCCCCCTTATCCACCAATCACTACATTTATCTTTCCCGCACTTTTCTTCTTTTTTTTTTTTTTTTTTTTTTTTTTTTTTTTTTTTTTTTTGAACTTTTAACCCCGCTGCTCAGCATTCCCTCCTCCCCCTGTCATGAGGCCTTATGCTGCAATTTTTTTCTTTTTTTGCTTCAGGCCTGCTTTCTTTTATCATAAGGGAGATTTGTTTCATTTTTAGGTTTTGTGTTTTGGTAGGCAAACTTAAACTATCTGAAGAAAGAAAGAGAATAATATCCTTGTACTAAATTACAATAAAAAAACCAAAATAAAATATTAACAGAACACAAAAAGCAGGTATAGATTTTAACAAAATAAAATACTGAGATTTGCTGTGCAATGAAATGTCTTTTGACAATATTAAAAACCAATATACAATTCAAATAATCCTATGATAATTAGTCCTATTCAAAAACCACAACTGAAGAAAACTGCGTTGAATTATTATTAATTCAACTGCGTTGAAATATTAAACACAGAGTCCACCAGATGTTTAAATCACAATATGAAGTTTACAACCATCAAATATCTCCCTGCTCAGCCTCAACCAAATGTATGACTGGCCACTCACCAGTGAAGTTGGACTGATGAGTGAAATAAATTGGCGGTCTATCACATTTGTTTTATTTAAAGGTGTATCACCCCCTCCAATCACAATAAAGGACTAACTTTGTTTCAGCAATGTTTAAGAGTTAGGTACACCATTGCTGGATATACTATACTATTGCCTTGCCTCAAATATGTTCTTTTTGGAGGTTCTATTACAGCATACCAAGTAAAAAGGTTGCTAAAGGCTCTGAGTACCATAAAGACGGGCATGTATTCTGCCCCAGTGTATTTAACTCAAACATACTTGAGGCAAAGTAATATTATAGTATATCCAGCACTAGTGTATTTACCCACGGTACGATTGAAGTCCTTTACAGCAATCAGATTGCAATTCGGGTGCGGGGGAGGGGGGATTGATACATTTCTATATAGTACAAATGCATTGGACTGTTGTTAATTTCACGGTCCAACTTCTCAGCTTAGTGGCCAATCATACATTTGGTTGAGCAAAACTTAGGCAGGTGATAAAAATATGCATTACCACATGTTAGTACTATGTGACAGAAACAGCCATATATTCAGTAATGTTGTCTATCGCAGTAAAGAATTCAATTCAAATAATCCTATGATAATTAGTCCTATTCAAAAACCACAACTGAAGAAAACTGCGTTGAATTTCCTGGAAATATGCTCCAAATATCCAAATATTAAACACAGAGTCCACCAGATGTTTAAATCACAATATGAAGTTTACAACCATCAAATATCTCCCTGCTCAGCCTCAGTCAAATGTATGACTGGCCACTCACCAGTGAAGTTGGACTGATGAGTGAAATAAATTAGCGGTATATCACATTTGTTTTATATAAAGGTGTATCACCCCCTCCAATCACAATAAAGGACTAACTTTGTTTCAGCAATGTTTAAGAGTTAGGTACACAATTGCTGGATAAACTATACAATTGGCTTGCCTTAAATATGTTCTTTTTGGAGGTTCTATTACAGCATACCAAGTAAAAAGGTAGCTAAAGGCTCTGAGTGCCATAAAGACGGGCATGTATCCTGCCCCAGTGTATTTAACTCAAACATACTTGAGGCAAAGTAATATTATAGTATATCCAGCACTAGTGTATTTACCTCTGGTACAATTGAAGTCCTTTACAGCAATCAGATTGCAATTCGGGTGCGGGGGAGAGGGGAGTGATACATTTCTATATAGTACAAATGCATTGGACTGTTGTTAATTTCACGGTCCAACTTCTCAGCTTAGTGGCCAATCATACATTTGGTTGAGCACGGAGATATTTGATGCTTCTCAACTTCATGTATTGATTTGAATATCTGGTGGTTTCTGTGTCTAATATTTGGAGCATCTTTTCAGGACATTTATACTGTTGCCCAGTGCCATTTTTTTTTTAGATTTGGGATTTTGGATTCTTTGAATTGTAAATTAGGTTTTTTAACTGACAAAAGACATTTTATATTACCAAAAATCTCTGAATTAAAGCGTACCTAAACTCAACATTTTTACATTACCAAGGGGAAAAGAGATGCTGATCTCACGCATGCAAAGTGAGATCGGCTCTCATTTTTTTTCCCCTTCACATTGGCATAAGAAAGCAGATTGAAGAAGAAGACAGGAGAGAACATAGAAAAAAGCGCCGCCCAGTGCATTGCTGGGCCGAAGAGGAGTTCCAGGATGATGTGGGACCGGATCGTGGGAAGGACCAGCGCCATTGAGGGATCTGTCGGATTAAAGGTAAGTGTAATTTTTTTATTTTTGGTTTAGTTCTGCTTTAAACTTCAACTTTTAACTGGTTTAAATATTAGGAGATTGTATATTTCAGATCCTATGTTATCACATTTTAGGATAATAATAGCCCTGTGAATAAATATAGATCTAATATTTACTGGTCCTTTAACATTCATATGTTCACCTAGCATTAGTGTAATGTGAATTGCTGCTAGGTAGTGTGGAGTGGAAAAACACTGTGCACCTAAACCCAGCTTCCTACACTTCACTGAATTGAGAATGGTTAATGCATTTCACTGAGCAAAAGTAATTCAGCTTGTAATTAACAGTGCTATTTATGTAACAAGAAACTATAGACCTGCTGCTGTCTGGACAGTAATTGTTTGCACTACTTGTAGCTTAATAGGGCTCAGAAGGGAATTGCATGAAATACTGAACAAGTATTTTCCAGTGTGTTCTGACGTATGGCAGTCTTATTTTTGAATGCTTTCCCAAAGAATTCCCACATTTTCTATTTAAATCCACCCTTGGGTTAATCTTGGATAAAAACATTTATAAATCTACCTCTTGGTGTTCCCCAGTGTTTATCTATCCTGGTTTTCATCACATGTGAACTATAATAAATTATGTAAGCCCTTCTACCTATCTTTTACTTCTTTAAACATCCAATGTAATATTCTGACTCTAAACTTTGAGGTGCACCTATTTCTATTGTGGCCAGATAGAGACCACCCCACATCAATCAGTGTAATTTTGTGTGTTTAGTTTAATGTACTAATCCTTTATTACTTAGACCCTCATCCAGCAATATATTTTGTATTTCAGAAGAGCACTTTATATCAATTTAATCTACACTTTTGATCCATTTAATGAGGTACACCCTACTAGTACCGAGTTTGAAACCCTTTTACCTTCAGAACTATTAAAATTGTAGCATAGATTCAATTAACTAGAAACATTCTTTAGAGATTTTGGTTCGTAGTGACATGATAACATCATAAACTTGCTGTAGACTTGTCTGTTACACATCCATGATCTACAATATCACCACATCTCGGAGGTGCTCTATTGGATAGAGATCTGATAACTGTGGAAGCCATTTGACTAAAGTGAAATATATTTCATGTTCAAGAAACCATTTGATATGGCTCATTGGCCTGTTGAAGTAGCCATCCGAAGATGGGTACACTGTGGTTGTAAAAAATTGGACATGGTTCGCAACAATACTAAAGTGGGCTGTGGCATTTATTTTAGTTGGTGTTCAGGGGTCCAAAGTGTGCCAAGAAAATCATCTCCCACACCAATACACCACCACCAACCCTTGATACAAGGTAGGGTGGACCCATGCTTTGATGTTGTTTACACTAAATTCTGATTTTACTGTCCAAATGTTGCAGCAAAAATCAAGCCTTTGTGATTTGTAGCTTCAGGTGCTTGTTTTTAACTGAAAGTGGTGGTACCCACTGTGTTCTCTTGCTGCTGCAGCCAATTTTCGTGGATCACTCCACTTCAAAACCATTTCAATCAGGCAGGTCATTATTCCAGAAAGTGACAAGTGAAGTCCCCTCCGTAATAATCCATCTTACCTGCCTGATCCCACCAAGCAACTGTCAAAGAAATCTGAGATGGCAATCCTGTTTTGTCCTCTGCACATGCTGGAACCAACTAAACTCCTGCTGTTACATGGCTTACTATTTAAAATCCCACTTCTTTTCAGAGATCTGAATTCTCTAGGCCTTCTAGCCCATATAGCACACTTGTAATTTACCTTGTACAGATATCAAACCCGAACATAGACTGGGTGGTCAGAGAACCATCCCAACTCTACCCTGAACACCTCTAGGACTGTAAACTGTAATAAACCATAATAGAAATCAACCCTAAATGTCCTGGAGCCCTAAACACATTAAGTGCCTGTAGTGTACACACCATTAAGTACTGTGACACCCTATCAGTCCAGATGGTAGTGCTGTAATTCGTGCACCAGGCTGTAAAAAAAAAGGGGGAAAAAACAGCACAATCACAGGGCTAAATAAATTGCTGTAACCACAATATAGTAAGCCTTACTAAAGATTTTTGTATAGAACAGAAGCCCTTACTAAGCAATGTATTTTAGATCACAATGACAGAGAACTGTGAAAATCAATGTCATGTTATATTCCATTTTTTAAATGTTTGACCATAGATACCCTTTATCTTTGACTGCATGAAAATGTGTAGCATTGTTCTGAGAGTAAAGAACAGACAAACTAAGTGACGTGATGTAATTACTTTGTCTCATCTTGTCTCACATACATTTTAGATAACCAAAGCTTTTTTTTTTATAGAAGACTGTCACATATTGTTATTATCTGTCATCAATTATATTATGGACAAGCTTTATCATGTAATCTTTGCATTTCTCATTTCTTTCCTCTCCCATTCTCTGTCACAGGGGTTGAAAAGTTAATCTACCATCTGAATAAGCACAACATCCCAATGGCTGTTGCCACCAGCTCAGCCAGAGTGACATTTGAAATGAAAACAAGTAGACACAAAGAATTCTTCAATTTATTCCATCACATTGTGCGAGGAGATGACCCAGATGTGAAAAGTGGCAAACCTCAGCCTGATATTTTTCTTGTATGTGCAAAGAAGTTTAACCCCCCTCCGAGCGTAGCTAAGGTAAGTGTGAAAACATGTATTACCAACGCTGTGCTGTAGTGCTATATAGTAAGAATCACACAATCATACAGGAGCTTGGCTGCATTTTAGTTATTATGCAGGGCAAGAAGCTGCAGGGCAAAAAGTATAATACAGTTTGGTTGGTTTTAATGCATTTTAAAATATAGGAAACATGAAAAATGAACTACAGTGTTTACTTCATAAATCATTTCAAACCATATAAATGACAACTTACTATCTACTTGGCTTTTTGATATGCTATTCATTTGGTCTTAGTTCTTGTGTGCATGAATATTATAATTTGGAAAACTCTTCCATAAAGACAAACATAGTTATGATTAGTAGGGGTAGTACCCATGAGCATTTTGATGTACATGGTTGTATCTGAGCGTATTTTAGTTTACCAACGCAATGTTATCAAAAAAGTAGTATTAATGGTATCAAAAGTCATGATATTTTGCTGCTTTCTGGAAACTCCAGGAAAATTCCTCATGATGACATTTTCTACTACAGAGTGGTAAAAAAAGACAGTGGGGCCCACCAGTAGGTATCTATTAGGGAGATAGGTTTAAAATATACAATATTTCACTGTTGGGTGCTGCACTATCATAAACATTCTCTTTCCAATCCCTACAGTTAATTACAGTTTTAATTACAGTTAAGTACAGTTATTATGCATATTATGTAATTTACAACACATTGATTAAAATGAGTAGTTTTTCCAGTAAACCGCTAAATATGCAGATGTAATGCATATATGACAGCTGTTTTTCCAGCATGAAAAGGCAATGCATAGGTAGAGCCTTAGTTACTAATGCTGACCATATTACAATCTAATCCATATTACAATTGTACAATTACCCTTAGATCTAAAACAATTATGCAGAGTAAATCCTCCCAACAACCATCAAATACTGCAGATAGGGGTTGGTATAACACATATTAGGTATCTCCATTTGGCTCTGACATAGCAAAGTCACATGCAAAAATACCTCAAAGAACTGGATAAAATGTATAATAAAATTACAAACAAAACTAAGTAAATAGAAAATTGACATTAAAACACAATACCAATTATTAAAGTTTTAAAACAAACCTAAAGTAGAACTTTAAAAAAAAACAAACAAAAAAAACACCTTAGTGAAAAGCCCTCAATCTGTATGCAAACCAGTCCAGTAGGTCCCACTTTGTTCCAGCTTCTCTGTTCTTTGCGGCACCAGACAGGACAGCAGGGGTGGCCATCTTTTTTCTTCCTCTGGGTTCTGCCCATATCACCAGATCCTGTACTATGCAGGCTATGCTGTACCATATAAGAAAGTGGAGTGGCCATCCACATACAGTCATGCATTGATCCAGCAGAACTGATGAACAACATTGGGGGACCACTGTACATATATGTTTTTGCCTGATTTGATCATGACTGTTCATCTCAGGTGATGATCATCTGTCATGTGCACATTGCTTTAAAGCCCTACATGCCAGATATGTTATACTTTTTCTTCTAAATTAGATTTTAATGGCTTTCTCCATAACAAAGCCCAAGTGCCATAGTGATGCAGATAATGACATTGCAAATATCACTTTGTGAATAATGCTGTTCGTATATAGTGCACTTGCAAAATTGATTCATTTAATAATTTAGCCAAATTCATGTTTAAGTCTTTTTATATTGAATTCATAAGCATTAGCATTTAATTATATTTTTTAACAGCAAACCCTTCAGCCCTTTAAGTACAAAAATCTTTGAGCTGTCCTTGGTGCTTAAATGTGGCCAGTGCAGACCTCTGTGAGTAGTAGCAAAGTAGGGAAAGTCATACTCACAGCACCTGCTTAAGAACTTGACTTTTTTTTTTTTATTTACATTTTTTAATGTATTATTTTTTTTTATTTATCTTGTTGCTTCCTATTGATAGAGTATGAAGACTTTAGATAGTGTGTGATATTTTCTTTCATCCTTTTCTGTACTTTTATTGTACTGTAATTTATTGTCTTAGTTAAAGCCCAACTGCACTTTCAGATTAGTTCAACTAAGTACATTTCAGATGCATCAGTGCAGAAGATTTGCAAAGTCTTACTGCCTATAGCTATTAGTAAGCAGGCACCAAATAGTAAAGCCTTTCCTCTGCTATGTGCTAAATAGAAGTATCATTATTTACAATGTGCAAATGCCAGAACCAGAGCTAAAGAGAACTCTGCTCCCACACAGAAAGCAAGGCTCCTTCTCTTGTGAATGCTGGCACGGGACTGGCTTTTCACTGATAGCTGTTTAAAAACAATACTAATATTAATAATAATTCACACTTAACTTCTTAACTTCACACTTAACTTCACACTTATTAATTCTCCTTAAAAAAATGTAACATATTTATTTAGCATTTTAAGTCCGCTTGCTCTTATTATCAGATGAACCCCATGTGGATGCACTGCAAGAGCAAAATATTCACTACAGCTGAAATTTAACAATTGCCGTTACTGTTGCACAGTATTCCATCTTTGATCTTAGTGCACTGTTGTGTCCTCTCACTCAGTGCCTTAACGTCGTTGTCATCATCATTCATCACAGTAGCAGGAAATTGATTTACTAATTGCCAGTACTCATCACTTCTATCTGTCAGTATTTTTTCACTTCCCACTTGGTGATACATGGTTGTTTTTACACAACTCGATTCACACCTATGCACAAATGAATGTTTTCATTGCTGGAAATCAATGTAAGAGAGAGAAACTGTAAATTACAGGGGCAGCGTTAGGAGAGTTATGGTAATTTGCAAAAAAAGAAATTGCTTAAAGTTATGATTTATTAGGCTGTTTAATTAAAGCTCTCCAAGGTTACACTTTCATCAGTGAAGCTGGGTGATCCAGCAAACCTGGAATGTATTTAGTTGCTAGCAAATAGCCAATGACTTTGGAGAAAATCAGGTTCAATTTGTTAATATTTTGCCTTGGCTGGATCCTCTCCCCCTCTCTGCATACCATATTTTATACATTTTGTGCTTCAGTATGCAAGTCATGTATGGTTGGAGGTTCCAGCAGGATGCTGTGCATAGTTTCCTGAAAACATCACAGCACTCTGCCTGCATATGATACTTGAACCTGCTTGATCGAATCAAATGAAATCTAATAAATATTAGAGGAGAAAAGGGCTAGATGATGCTGGATGTCCATCAGAAAAAGTGGGGGGGCTTTATCTGACAAGCTGCAGCTCCCAATACACCATGTAATAAGCTGTCCTTATGCAGTCAAATCAAAGTCAATACAAAAATAGAGTCTGTGCAATTGTGCTAGACTGAAGGTAAGGCAGGAATTCGGCTTTAATGTATTTTTTATTTTGATGTTATAGCTGATTAAACTACCAGCCACCTATGTGCTTTTTTGGAGTGGTTAAATGAAATTGCACATGGAATTTACAATGAGATCTGAGCTATTATAGTTAGAAGTACTATTACAGTGTGTTTTGCTTTTAAAATCCTTGTGTTATTGAGTCAGTGGACTAAGATGTATGCATTGTTTTACCTTTGTTTTTTTGAATGCTAAATTCCTTAACATAAATATTGCATAATTGGTGGAATCGAAATATTGTACACATAAAATGAATAGATAAGTACAAGAAGCCTCTATTTAACTTGAATTGGTATCTTATATCGAGTGCACATGGTTTCATTTTCTGCTCTCCTTGAAACATATCTTACAAAACCTCATTATTATTTCCAGGTAGAAACAAGTGATATTTTAAAACAGTTATTACCTGTGAGATACCTTTTTTTTTTCTTTTTTGTTTCATCATTCATTAGCACCTCTGCCATGCCTGTTAAATGTATTTTTTTATTTTATTTTATGTTTATTGTTGGTTTGCCTGTGTAGCTAAAGTAATCCTTCACACGATCATGCGCTTATATGATAAATATGTTCTCATGAATATTTATTAATGTTTTTAGCTGACCTGAAATACAAATAAAACCTTCAATGATTTCCCAATAACACTTTGGGCCTGATACATTAATGCTCTCCAAGACTGGTGAAGATAGAGCATCATGGGTGACTCAGCAAACCTTCAATGGATTTCCTAAAATCATTTTTTATTATTTGACCAATTTTTTGAAGGCTGGACCAGATCCATTCCAGGTTTGCTGGATTACCCAGTTTCATGATAGTCTATCTTCTCCAGTTTTGGAGAGCTTTGATAAATCAGATCCCTAGTGTATTGATATGATGTAATGTTTTAGTAACTGTCTATATGTTTGCATTACTGAGAAAATTTAAAATAAAAAAATGTGTTTATGGATACCAGTACTTGTATCATTATGATAGTTTCTATTAAATTATAAAATGTATTACTTTTTTAATACATACTGTTTCAGAATTAGAATATTATAAATATGCTCAATATATTTTTGAAAACTTTAGCCGTTGCATTTTAGAAAAAGATCATTCAGCTCGGTGTGATGATACATGCTCAAGCTGCTTGAACTGTGCTGCTCCAATAGACTTGTGCTAAGCAGTCTGGAAAAGGCTAAATGGGGTCAAGCTATATCCTATACATACTGTTGCCAGAACATCCAGACAGAAGTTTGTAAAGTGTAGGCTTGCAAACTGACACTTAATCAATCCACAATTTAATGAGGTAACATATAACAGTTCTATTTAACAACAGATATAAACATCACAACAATATAGCCTTTTGTAGATGTACAGCGAATGTCTGTGTCTGTCGATAAATGATATAATGGAGGGTTTGCATAATGAGCATTAAAGGGATGCCATGCAGGTCTGTTTAGAGATTTAGTTTATATTTCGTGCAAGGCAGATTTTCGTTGAAATATTTTAAAGCACGCTACAATTTTCACAATATGTAGTTTCAGTAAAATTACATTTATCACGAAAATCCCGTGCCTCAGTCAAAAGACTCTGCTTAAGCCCCAGGTGCATTGCATACCAGCATAAGTCTTGGCCTAGTACAGATATATGAAATTGCTATCCTCAAGAACCATGTACAGGCTAGGATTAACATATAAGCCGTCATTTTCTCAGTTCAGCCCCCTATTATACTAAACTTTCTGCTATCTACTAGCGTATTAATAAAAAATACCTACAGCCCCTGGCCCTCTGGGACTGGAATTAGACATCCCTGAGTGGTTCCAATGATGTAATTGGCAGCACACAATCAGATATACATCATGTTATTACGTATCTGGGTCACGACCTGGGTCCATGCACCAAGAACTAATCTAATAGTATTCTAAGTATTGTTTGTCTATATCTTTTGGTTCCAGTTCTAGGCCAGTTTACATCATCCCTGGCATTGTTGTGAACATCTGATCTTGTGTGATACCAAGGCTAGCCAGTTGGCTGAAATATGAGAAAGCAGAAAATGATAGCTAGTCTAGGGGAAAAGAAGTATACATTTACACATTCACTCTTGCTCATTAGAGCAGATCTAAAAAGTAACTTGATCAGTCTATTAAAGGCAAAAGACATATCCCTTTCCCTTAGACGACAACAGCCTGACCAAGCGAAGCAACATGTCATGTTTGCAAACTGTGCTGTGACCTGCTGAAGCCATGTGCAATAAAAAAGGGTCCCAACCACTTCCTACTTACTTCAATGGGATATGGTGGGCCATGAGCCCACAGCTTACCACAAGTCTGAAATGACCGTATTTCAATTGGATCATTTTTCCATTGTATCATTCTGACCCATCACAAGCTGTTAGGCAGCAGTAGATGACAATCTGTCCATGTGTACACAAAGTAAAGAACATGCTGCCTCATCTAAGACAAATTATCCAATTCTTCCTATTCATTATTACATTGCTGGGACAATTGGTTCCATTGAGGGATATCTTGTGTTTCTTATATAAGGAGCCTAGTCTATTCAGTTATTGCTTGTCAGAATGTGAGATTTTCAAATCTGTTAAGGTGAAATCTTTAATTTCTGTTAATTTTGTCATTACCAAAATCTTTAACAGTCAGTCCATTTACTACCCAATGAAATCAGCTTTGTACATTTTTATTATAGTAGTCCTACAAATATACCAGGTTGTATTTGTTTTCTAAATAATAGATAGTGTTCTGGTTTATCCGAATTTCAATCTTGAGATCTTTCAACTTAATTTTCAGCCAAATGTCACCAGTTTAGAATGTACATTTCCTGGACAATGCTGGAAGCAAACTGATTAACTTTACAGATAGTGTGAATCTAATACAATGGATGTTTACTTCTGATTCCCTTTGAACATGAAAGAGTTCATTAAAGCTACTCCCTTGATACTTGTACAGTTGCTCAGAAAAGGACACATCTGCCATCAGAATATCATGAAGTAAAAGAAAAAATGTAAGATACTCATTTTTTATTTTGACCAGCATTTTAATGCCATTCCCATTATAACTGTCCCTAAATTGAATATCTCTAGAAATGCATTTTTAAAGCATCCAAGTTTTCTTTAACTTTTATGTGTTTGCTGATAAACATTTTGGGAACTACCAAGAGGTTTTTGTTTAAATTTAGGAAAACTTGAAGGAGTCGATGACATAAGATTTTGATTGGGTACATGGTGTGGAGGGGGGCTAACGCCCAAAACACCAATCATTCTTTTTATGGATTTTTCTTCCTTTTCCTTGGAAGTACAATCATACCAACCATTACTTTTACTAAAAGCTAAAGTTCAATTTGTAGTTTGTGTTTCATTAACAATTACAGTTTTAAATAAACCTTTTATTCCTTATTGCATACCTTTTTGTAGAACCAGTGACATCATCTCTGGGTCTTCGTTCTTCTCTATGCAGCCCAAGCAGATCATAGTTTGAAAAACATTACTATGATAACAGAAGTCTGTAGCCGTACTCCTCAAATGCCTCCATTCCTGATGCAAACCTTGGTAGAGCGATGTCCGTTTGAAGGAGTAGGCATTCTTAGGTAGACTGCATTGGTACAAATGTTAGCCGTGGTTCCTTTGGGATACAATCAAACCCATAATCAGTCATCTTTATTAAATGTACAGTACTTTGTCTTTTTCCTCATTCTTTTTTTTTCCTGAGAATGCAAAGAGAGGGAAACTGGGCCACCTGCTCTATGGAGAGGTGAGGGAGGAGAATGAGCGAGTGGCACCTTCTCTCCCCTTCACTTGCATTGCTGTTGTTCATCTTTCGCTCTTCGTGGATCCGCCAGGACGGATTCATGAACATTGCTGGACGGCCGATGTACACACGTCAGATTCTCGTCCGATACTAGCCCTGAGGCGAGAATTGGATGAGAATCATCTGATGTATGTATGTAGCCTAAGACACAGCCATATATTGTCTGTGAATATAAATACCTAGTCTATGGATACCCTGAAACAAGACATTTATGTAATTTGCAGTCACGACTATTCGGTTTTGTTTATATAATTTGTATCTATGTTTCCAAGGGTAAAGACAGTTCTTAACCAAACACTGATTTGAAATCAGGGAAAATAGAATCAGAAGAATTTGAATCAACAATACAGCTTTTCAGGGTTATCCTACCACCTTTCTCAGGAAAGGAGCTGGCTTGTCTATGTCCCTTTTCTACTTTAAAAGCTCTAGAGTCCAAATGATCCACAATGACACTGATATAGAATCACTTGCTGTGGGACTAGGACTCCAACCAGTGGGGTAACCAATGAATGAGGAAGGATGTGCACCTGCCTGACAATCCTAATATAGCAGAATGGTGGATGGGGTTCATGTCACTCTGGTTGATTGTTGCAGAAAGCGTTTCACAAGGGAAAAATGCACATCTGCAATAGAAACCTAAAAAATAATTTCTAGATTTTAGATTTATATATTTGTATTTGTATTTAGAGAAGGGGTCAATCCTATACCTGGATGTAATGATTTAAATTAATAGTCAAAATACTTTAACATCAAAATTTTACCGGAAAGCAAAAGCAGGCAATGCCATTCTGTCTGCCAAAAGTGCACATCCAACTAGTTTAAAAAACAGTATTCACAATACTTAAGACATCGTAGAATCTGTTCACAGAACGAGGACTTTCAGATAGCAGCTAATGACCTATGTAGACTTCTAATGAGAGGATACAGTCAGAAAATACTTAAGAAAGCTTATCAAAAAGCCAAAGGACTATCCCGCACACAAGCTTTATTTGGAAACCGAGATCATAAAAGAGAACAAAGAGTTAACATTATTACAAGGTATTCTCAAAATCATAATGATTTGAGGGCTATTGATGAAAAGTTTTGGCCTCTTCCTAATGCAGACCCTGACATCAATAAACATATCCCTGAAATAACATTTAGGAAACTGCCATCCTTGAAGGATAGATTGGTAAAGAGCCACTTTAAATGAAAAAATTGGATAGGAAAGAAGTGGGTACCTTTCCACGCAAAAAATGTAATCAGTGTCGGTAGATTTATTCAGATAAAGATCCTTTCAAGATACCTATTATTTGGACTCCTCGCCTCCGCTTAAACTGTGAATCAAAAGGCCTTATCTATCTAACTTCTGTAGTTGTGGGAGGTTCTTTTTTTGAAAGACCAAGAGAAATTTCAGAAAAAGAATATACAGTGGTACCTTGGTATAAATCGGCTTTGGAATAACTCCAACTAAGTCCTGTTTAGATATGAAAAAGTTTGCTTAGTATACAACCTTTGTGCTAGAACTTGTATAGGTCAAAATGAGTCATACCACCGCACGCTACCCTTGTTTACCTTTCTCGAGACAAAGCCACGACTGCCCACGAGGATCAGTATGCCAGTTGCTACCATTCAGTGAACAACCCGCGCTATAACTCTCTGTGAATTACAAAATATCTCCTCGTCTACCTTTCTCAGCACCATCCTAGTAGGCACTCGACTCTTCTCAGCAAGGAAAAGTGGGGTTAAATGTTAATTTATTTAATCTAATTGCTTTTGTATTTATGTATTTTAGTATTAAGCAGTGTTTAAATTATTGTATACAGCCCCATCAATGTATAATATGCCAATAACAATAGCATTTTTTTCATGGGAACGGATTATTCCTTTTCCTTTTATTTTCTATCTGAAAAATGTGTTTGGTTTAAGTCCAAGAATCTGGAACAGATTAAAGACTTATACCAAGGTACCACGGTACATACATACATACATACATACATACATACATACAGTGGCTTTGGAAAGTATTGAGACTCTCTTCATGTTTTCAGTTTGTTATGTTGCAGCCTGATGCTACAACCACACCTACCCATATAAATGTATTGGTCCCTCTTCTCCTTTAGATGTATTTGTGCTTATATTAGGATATAGTTATATTTTAGACATAATTAGTGGACATAATTCTAATACCTAGTAGTATTTGACAATAGTTTTTCAGTAAATTTAATGTATTTGACACAATGCTTCTGGGTATTTTGGAAATCATGGTAATATAGAAATACTCATCTGCTAAAGCCATGATATTTGTCACATGAAACTTCCTATGATTTGTTCGGGGGGGGGGGGGGGGAGGGGGGGGGAAAAAAAAAAAGGGGGGGGGGATTCAATTTTACTTGTTATCTAGTTTCATCTTTTACTACTGCTCTGAGAGAACAAAGCAAAACATCAGCTTTTTTTTTCTAACATAAATGTCATTCTATTCTCCGTAGTGACCTACAAAAGAAAATGCATATTGTAACATTTATGCCATTTCTCAATTTCTCAACTGCCCTTCTAACGTTCTGTCTCAAAAGCAAATGTTGTCTTTGATGAAAAAAGTTTATATTTTAGTATTCAGCTTTGTAAATTTTTGTTTGGTGGAGTGCCTTCTAAAACATTGTGTTCTGTTTTCGAAACAAAATGGAAAACAGCAATTGGCGTGGTTTATCTTTGGAGTTTCTGCAGCTCTATTCTTTTTTGTTTTTTGCTTTTATAATAACTCAGTAAATGGAGTCGACTGGCACTGAATACAACTCAAAATAGGGATCTAGTCTTGGCCTTTTTTTTTTTTTTTTTTAGATCTTTTAAATACTCTTCGTAGTAGTGTGCATCAGGGACTTTATCAGGAACATAAGAAATGGCTTTCTGTGTTGTCGTCTTAATGTATAATCTGCTGACCTGTAGATGTCATTCACATAGCATTTCAGACAGTAATATGTTCTTTCTGCTAACTGAAATCTTAGAAATAGATTTTCAAACTAAACTTGTAACATATCTAGGTCACGTCCTTACTACTAAGGGTGATAACATTACTTATTCTGATATCAGGAAAAGGGGGAGGAAAACCCAGTTTTTTGAGTATGCTCAAAATGTTTTAAAGAAACCAATGCTTTAAGACATCCAATACCATTTTTTTCATTAAAATGTTCTTTTTTTATATTCTAACACTATGCTAAAATGAATGAAATCCAGGGGTTTTATAGAACAGTAAAATAATACAATTTCTGCTGATTCTCAATGCTTTTTTAGTACTGGTGAAGATTCACATTTTCTTTTTACCTTGTGACCTTTGTCACGAGAATAGAAAGAGATTGGAAATTGAAAATGGATAATAATGGCACATAGATAATGGTACCTTGTAATGGTTCTGGGGGAGAGTTTCTCTAACTTCTAACATGCACAAAAAAGACATGAAATAAATAAACAATAGAGGTTTAAACCACTCTATCTCAAAGACTAAGTAAAATGTTTTTTTGCTAAGGATACAATTTTGCATATAGCTAATTTTCCTATTACTACAAATAGAGTTATTCAGACATTGCTGTATTTGAACCATTCCATCAGTCTTCTACTTGTCAGTGATCTGGTTCCCCCATACCATGCATGTTTGTGAAAAAAAAACAAAAAACATCCGTGTATTGCAAGAAAATGCCAGTGATACATTTCCTGTCTACACCAACCAGATTCACACTCACTTTTAAAAGCTCAAATGTGCTTCTGGTTGATGCTGAAATAGACCCTCTTGGTGAACTTGTGTCTTAGAATGTGTGTGTTCTCCGGCGAATTATAGAACTCCATCACAAAATAATAGACTAATTTACACAAAAGTAAACTTGTGCAAGTAATCTGCAAGTAATCTGGGTGTATCCTAAATTGTCTCCTCTTCCTACAATAGTACCGCATCATTGTCTGGTGGTGGCTTGGATGGGGGCTTGGATTTCAAGAAGAGGAGGGTAGTCTGGAGATGGTATTTTAGGTAATCAAAGTGTTGTCTTTGACAGCATAACTTCATTGTTTTCTGAAGCAGTAGTTTACCTAATTCCTGTAATTGACACTAGTACAGTAAATTACTGCAACATTATATAGTAATACAAGTTTACCCTCTTTATTTATATATTCTATCATCTACAGTGCATCTAAAATTATGTCTTAACCATCAGTGATTTGTATATGGCAACAGCATAAATATATATATTTTGTTTAAACATTACCTACAGAATAGGCAGAATTTGATAATGTGGTCCGAGTCAAATTGACACAATAAAGTAATAAAGCAGGACAATTTGTAAAATTTTGGCTCCTATAAAATGTTGTACATGAAATATGTCAGTTCCCTGGTATGTCTGCATTTACTAGTTTTCTATTGTGATTTTTTTATTTTAACTTTCCTTTTGTGTAAAAGGCGAGATGACATAATTTTTTAAGAAAGCTAAATAACACTGGATATTGTAAACTTAGAAAATATTAATATAATATTATTTTTTAGTGTTGTTACGATGAAAACTCTTTTTTCCCATGAGTCTAAATTATTTTGCCTCCATCTGTGCAGTCCGATGGAAGCTTTATGGATACAACAGGTGATATGCAAACCTTTGTAGCTTTCTGATTAAATAATGATGGTAATTATCCAGTGAGATGTGTGACTTTTAAAGTGACAACAAAGGACGTCATAGGGCATGATTTCTAAATATGGGTTTAAATGCTGAATAGATTGTCATGTATTATAAAAAAAAAACAAAAAAACAAAAACATTAGTTTTCATCACTTTGATGATGGTGCAGGCCTGATAGCTTTTGTTACACATCACCTGCCACTTCCACAGTTTGTTGTACACTGTGTATTACCAATACTCTATTTACATATGTCTGTGCATGATGCTGCCAGAACATTATAGCAGTGGTTATGATCAACCGCCCAATCTGCAAATTTTCTTCCTTGTGCACTGCCAGCGGGCTGTGCTAGATAGAGCACAGCCAGAAAACAAAGGTGGAGAATACCACTAACAGAAATATACACAGAGCAGGCTATGGAGGAAATTGAAGAGGTCATCAATATTACTAGTCTACAGAAAAAAAATATATTTTGCGACATTGGACTTGTATATTAAAACAAGGTTACCTAAATATCATTAGCATGCTGCAGCTTTAATACCCATTGTGACAGAGTGTCACTAAGAATGTCAGGGAAAGTGTTCAGGAAAATGAGAGTAGATAGTTCTGTGTAGCTTTCTAGAAAGAAACCTGGTTCCTTAGGGCCCTGGAGCCGGCCAAGGGAAGTGAAGGGTTGGTTCCTTGGCCCAACCCAATCCTGACTGGGTAAATATGCACCTGCACTCAAGTGTAGCCAGAGGGACCCAGGCTGAGAGAGAGCCAGAGGGACCCAGGCTGAGAGAGAGCCAGAGGGATCTAGGCTGAGAGAGATCCAGAGGGATCCAGGCTGGGAGAGAACCAGAGGGATCCAGGCTGAGAGAGAGCCAGAGGGATCCAGGCTGAGAGAGAGCCAGAAGGATCCAGGCTGAGAGAATGATCAGCAAGAGGCTGAGAGAAGAGGATCAGCACTGTGTTGCAAGTTGGAGGGTGCTTAGGAGGCAGCTCAGTTATTATCCAGAGCTGTAGGGGAACAGAGCCCTGCCTTGCACCAGCAACGATTACATGTGGGTGGAACATGCTTATTTTGTAATCCAAAAACTGCAACTTTGAAGTCTGATTCACTGCTGTCTTCTGACCCAATTGCTACGGGCGATCTCACACCATCTATTGACCTGATAAGACAAAAAGATTTGATATTGGTAGTTTTTATTTGTGATGTAGGAATTGGCCAAACTGACTTTAAAGTTTTGGAAATTGCACTTTTTGACTGCTTTTTTACTAAATGCTTTTTGCTTTTACTCCAAGCAGAGTCTGAGGAAATGGCAATATGATGATTTTTCTTTACTGCTTTCCATTACTGAAGATACATCATCTTTCCAGCAGCATTGTCCAGCCTAGTCTAGTCTCCAGCAATACAGTCTGCAGTAGCGTGCTCTGAAAAATCTGCTCCTCTGAGACGGATTGATAATTTACCTGCACGGCAGGTTTTCATTCTGCACTGTCAGGTGGCCAGAAATGCCTCACTTGCAGCAAAGATCGAGGCAAACACAATACCTTACCTTCAGATGAGGTTACCTATCCTGTTGGCACTTCTTTATTGCCTGCAGAGATAATAAATACGAATTTTATAGTCACAACATATTACGCAGCACTGTACATTAAATAGGGGTTGCAAATGACAGACGAATACAGACAGTGACACAGGAGGAGAGGACCCTTCCCCGAAGAGCCTACAATCTAAGATTAACTACATTTTAAACATGCATTTCTTTTAAAATGTTACTAATCAGAAGAGTGCCTCAGATCGGAAACATACTACATGCCTCAGCTGATGCTAAAACTAAAAATAGAGCATTGGACATTTACTTGGACAAATGCCAGTCTATTGTAACAAGCTGTAACATCCAGAAAAATAATACTAAATTTGAGCCAAATGAAATGACAGAAAAAGTAATGACCCAAACAAAAGCTAAGCAACATCAACAAAATCCTGAAGATTCAAGAATGGGAAGATTGATAGCCAAGGGATCAAGTGTTACTTTTGCCAATATATTCAGTAGAAATCAATAACTGCTTATCTATAGCTAGATGTACCCAACGTGCACCATGTCAGGTGTAAGATTCACATTCACAGCATTCCGAACATTGTTATCATTAATAAACTGTCCTTTCACTACCCTGTCACTAGATCAGTCATTCTCTAACCTGCAAACTACAATAGAGTGTATGACTGAAGTCTTCACCTGAGGCCTACAGTACTTTATAGTCTATACCAATGCCACTGCTGACTACTCTGGAATCATTAAGTGACCCCTACTGTCACTGAGCTCTGACAAATGTCTTTTAAGATAAAATCTTAACAGAGCACTTTTGTGTCGAGTACTTTCTTCCTAGAGGCAGTTCTCTATTCAACATATTATGAAAATCAGGGCTCAGATAGAGATAAGCATTGCTTTATATGCTCGGTGATGAAGCATCACTGCGGAACAAAGCAGTTTCATTGTGATGGGATTGTATTATAAAAATAAAAGATAATGCGCTTCTTCAGCCTTTGTCAGAATGGCCATTTTATCTGTCGAAAAAATAAAATATTTTCACCTATCCATCCGTTCTATGATTTTACAGTGCAAACTAATCATCAGATGAGGCAGCAAAACAAATATGATTTCCTATTTATGCCAAGAATTAGATTAACACCATTCAGTTACCATTCAGTTTTCTCTTTTTGTTTTTTTCTTTGCCGACATAATTGCTCTTTTTGGGCAATATTATCATTATCTGTTATTTGGAAAAATGCTGAAGTCTTTCGCAGCAATTTATGATGAAGAAAACATTTCAAGTATTTTTTTTTCTGTGTGGATTTAAATAAGAAGCAAGCAGGAGAAAATAAACATTCACATTAGTTAGGAGATAAGATTACCCTGAAAAGAAATCTGTAACAGAATAAGTGCCATTAGGATCTTTTTTTTCTCTCTCTCTGCACTTCCCTACTCTAATTAATCATGTTAATTAACAAGGCTGAATTTAATAATGTGAAAGATGATTAAAATAAGTTACTTAATTCAGTTATGGCTAATTGCAGGGAGATATATGAAAGCACAGGTAGGAATGAGTTTGAAGTTCATTCCCACCATGGGCTTCACTCATACCTACTCCTTTTTGCAATTCCTATAAAATATTCCCATATAAATTGGAATGGAAGATTCTTAGGTGGTGGGCATGGTAAACATCACTTAGGAGAGAGTTTTTAAGGCACACGATGGGCAGTGTTACCATTGGCTATTAGCTGTTAAGGAAAGCTGCTGGCTGGGTACACTTTTGGGCTCCCATCAATCTCATGTAATTAAAACAAGCTCCTTTGTGCTGTGTTCTTTTTACCTGGAAGAAAAAGTGAAATCTTATCAATAGACCCGGATATATAAAAAAAAAAATAAATAAAAAAAAATAATACAAACAATAAATCTGAATTTCCTGAAATAAAAGTAATTTTAGAATATTGTTCCATATATTTTTGGCCAGTGCTTAGCACTCTTGTCTTGGCAGCGCTAAGTCACAGGTTGGAGTCTCGGCCAGGATACTATCTGCATGGAGTTTGCAAGTTCTCCTTGTGTTTGCATGGGTTTGCTCTGAGCATTCTAGTGTCCTCCCACATTCCCAAATACAAAACATGAAATTAGGTTAATTGGTTTCCCTAAAAATTGGTTTTAGCCTGTATTAATGACATATGGTCTTTTAGGGGCATTAGATTGTGAGCCCCTTTGAGGGACAGCTAGTGACATGACTATGGACATGAGTAAGATGTTGACTATATAAATACTAGTTAAAATAATATTAAACCCACTTTGTGTGTAAAACCAGTTATTAGCACTGTTGTAAATAGCTGTAGAAGGGATCCAACAGGTCCACTCAAAAGGTTTCCTGTCAAAAGCAGGAAAAGGAAGTAGGTACATAAAATGGTTAAAATAAAGGTAAAAAAACACACATTATTGCAATATTGCCTATATGTAGTTGTTGTTTTCTCCTCCAACAGTGTAGTTTACTTTTGGATTTACTTGTGAGGACCTCTCCAGTTGACCTCCGGTAATTATACTGTTTCTCAGCCTTTTAAACCTTTGCGGAACCCTTAAAATAACTTTCGGGTCTTAAGGAACCCCTGCTATAATTTATCACACACATTAGTGTGGTGGTCGGTGGGAAGACTGCCTCGTACATTGCTGGCAAGTGGGAACAATGCCATCTTTACAGATAGCCAAATACAGATCATTGGTATCAGTGGAAACTGAACTGAGAGGCACAAACTGCTCATTGCTTAAGGAACCCCTAGCAACCCATGAGGAATCCTAGGGTTCCATGGAGAAACACTCCATTATAGAATTTTTGTAGAATAGTGATGGGGAAGTCCACAGGATGGGTCCAGTGAGAGCTGGGGGACATCAAGATTAACAGTCCTGGAAATGTCAGTTTCAATGTGGACTATATAGAAGACTTCACCACCTTCATGAAGAGTTTGTTGGCACGGACAGCAAGAAAACTAGTATGACTTGAATGCATCTTTTTTTGCATTGCTTTAGGATCCCTTTAATGTTGAACTTGCTGTTTATAAACAAGTTTCCTTAGTATTGTCTTTGCTCTCCAAGTTCACGTAAGAGGCCTCTAAGGCTTTACTTGGTATTTGTTTAAAATTCTGGAAGTGCAAGTTCATTTTATGCTAATTTCACACACCTAATGGCTTTTAGATAGTAATGATGGTTAGTCCCAGCTGACATACATTGGTCTCAAACTAATAACGTAGACATGCAAGCTTTCCTGTTCTAATGGCAATTCATTAAGTCACGCAATACCTTTCTCAGCTTTTTTACATTTCATACAGTTAAATTAGAGACAATCTTTTTAATTAAATATTCTGCTTGCACACACTTTGGAACACACTTCTTGCGACACTAAGTCGCCCAAAGCTTTATTATGTCATAGCTGAATGGTTTTATATAACTTACACTTACACTAAATATCAGAATATTAAAAAAATGTTTAAATTTATCATGGAAGCTGAACAAAATGCAACAATGAGCAAATGCATCCCATTAGGACATTAGACAATTCATAGGGAGCAATGTCTGATGTTACCACTAGTATACTGCATTGCTGCATTCATTTCCATGCAATGTTAAAGTGTATAACTTATTAATATTATATACAAAAGTTTTGGTAGGCATTTTTTTGGTCCAGTTTTCCGCAATCATTTGAACCTTTATGTAATATAATTGCCTCTGGTATGGTCTCTGTTGAAGAAAGTTGGCAAAGAAAAGACAGCTCTGAAGAGACAAATACTACAGAAATGCGATGAGATGCTATGGAACAAAAGCCACCCATTTTTTTTAAGATGAATAAGATGACATGTCAAAGAAACAGAAAGAAAAGCAAGGAGTATAAATGTGACTTTATTTATGTATTTTTTAGGGAGTGGTTACTATTTATTAATACATAACTGACACTTCACCATTAACAGAACAGTGTAGATCATAGGACCACACTGCTAGAATAAAACTACAGGGATCACTGCAACATTTTTTTCTACTACAATATTAGTGGGACTTGTAGAGAGGCAGCTGCATAAAAAAGTATCATGCATATGGATGGGCTTAATATTCATAGTGGTGTGTAAACAAAAAGCATTACAAGACATCTGCAAATCATTTGTCTCACAGATTCCAACAAAATTTGTGACTCTCTCACAAACGTGTCAACTTAAGAAACTGAGACATATTTCACACAAAGGGAAACAAAAATACACCTTTGCCTACAACATCTATTGTACAAATGTCCTTTTATAGCCATAAAATATAAAACACTGGGGAACGCATTTTTGTTGAGTTAGGTCTTACACTTGAATTTGACTAATTTTTGGGTGGTGAATCCAGAAATAGTGTTGGTCGAATATCTCACTATTCGATTTGACAGCTATTTGATCGAATAGGGGAAGATTGTTTGGGTGATCGAATGCCGATTTTGAACACCAATAAAGTCAAAGGTGGGAAAATTCAGGTTATTTTTCGGGACTGTGAAGAACTGCAAGAGCAATCGGGAGCAGAGCTGACAGCTCCGCTCCCCTGATTTCTCTTGCGGCCCTTTACTAGTTGTATGTGTTCTTGGATAGAGTTTTACTATCCAAAAACACAGGAGTCCTGTGTTCCTGGATTTTAAAACTCTATCCAGAAACACATACTACAGGGCGGCAACAACAATCAGGGGACTGGAGCTTGCAGCCCATTACTAGTTGTATGTGTCCTTGGATAGAGTTTCTCTAAAACACAGTCCTGTGTTCCTGGATAGAGAAACTCTATCCAGGAACAGTGATAGTGCTCCCTGATTTGCTGAGTAAAGATTTCCTCAGCCAATCACAGAGCACTTGAGGTGATGAATGGGGAGACTTGTCCTCATTTAACCTCTAGTGCCCGGGGATCCCACACTGACAGAAGGATTCTCACTGCTGTGCAGCCGTAGGAATCATCCTGTCATTGTGGGATAACCTGTAAAAAAATTAGGTTAGTTACACAAATCACACACATTCAGCAAATTACTTTAACATTAATTTTTTTGTTTTAACAAATTTTTTTACACACGATTTTGCACCGTTGAATCCCATGTTTTTTGGGTCAGGTCCACCTGAATTCGAACAGCCATATTCACGTCGAATATAATTCGAAAACCAACACTATCCAGAAATGACCCCAGTTTTTTGCTATCACATTTTTACGATACAGGGTACCCTCCATTTATGTCAAAAAACATACAAAATTTACATACAATGAAAAAATAATCAAATAATAAATGTACTGTTTATTTAAATTTCTTTTGTCCATACAAAGAGTTTATTGTTACTCTATGACTTTTTTTTACAGTAAAACATTTGAAAATTAATCGGGTAAGCGGTTAATTACCCGATTAAGCGGTTAAAAATTTAGGCTTATATCTTTTCCTGGAGTGTTCAGCATAGGACAATCCCGACAGATGCTCCAACAGCCAGGCATCATATGTACATCCCATCTACCCTGATACCGTCCTTCTATGACCTTCAAATCTTGGTGGAATTGTTCATCTTGCTCATTACTGACTGCACCAAGGATTTACGGGAAGTTAGAAAGATGCAGTAAATGCACCTTGATGCTCATATTGCAACCAAGCATTTTGTAGCTCTCCAAGAGTTTCTGGACAATTTCTGTGTAATTATTTACTCGTGTGTTTCCAAGAAAGTCCTTGACAATGGCTTTGAATGATAACCAAGCATTCTTTTTCGGTATTGTCCTGATGAAATGTTCATCTTTGATGAGCTGCTGAATCTGTGGACCATCAAACACACCGTCCTTTATTTTTTCAAATGAAAGGTTAGGAAATGCCAAAATGAGATACTTGAAACAGTCTCCTTCAGTTGGCAAAGCTTTAACAAACTGCTCCATCAGACCCAATTTTATGTGCAGAGGCGGGAATATTTTATTCTTTCTATCAACAAGTGGCTCATGTAAAATGTTTGGATCACCTGGTTTTAGGGCAGATCTTGGAGGCCAATTCCTTTCCACCCAATGCCTCTCACGAGCTCTGCTGTCCCACATGCACAGATAACAGGGATACTTGGTGTATCTGCGTTGCTGACCAAGAAGGAAGCATACCATTTTAAGGTCAACACAGATGACCCAATTGTGTTGGTGATATGCAACAACTCAATGACTCTCTTTATGTCTGCATATTCTGCCCTTTGACTGGGAATGGAGAAACTGCCACAGACATAACAAAATTAATCAGGGTTGTTTAGGCACTTATGACAAGAAACAGCAGAGCCAGACATGATCTGATAGAAAGGAAATATGTGTGTAAGTAGAAAAATAGATTTTGCTTATTCACTACATAGAGCAGCGCACAACCTCTGACCACACTGTCTTGCGTGTAAATGAATAGCCTATACAAATCCACGCTACAGTAATCGCATTATTATAAGTGGTAGAAAAAATACCTGACGTGATAGAAGAAAACTGCACTTTCAGAATCAGCATACTTTAGAGTAAATAACCTTACAAATTTAAGTCAACAAAAAATGTGTTCCAAATTGTTCCCCAGTGTAATTATTTATTATGAGGTTATTATAAAATATATATTTCTAGTCTGAAAAATAGACAGGAAAAAATAGAAAAAGAGTACAAGAAAGAAGAGTCTGTGAAGCCAATACATTTAAAGATGAAGTACAAGAGAGGACACAGTGTTATCTTAGAATGTTTTTTATATAGGAATATATAGGAACTTCTCCGATATTAGCAAGGATTATCTTAGGGGAAAAAAAACATACCCTTCTCTCACTATTAGCAGTAAAGCCAATCAAAGCATTGCAGATTTTGTTCAGAATTGCGAAAAAATAGTGAATGTACAGCAGAAGATAACTTAAAAAAGCACTATAAAATGCACAAGAAATTACTAACACACAAAATCGCCATGCAATGCACAATAGACAAAAAAGAACACATTCAGAATAATTTGTTGCATTTTACATTACTTTTTTTACATTTTACAAGCCCTAACAGAGAAATTGGACATCAGATGCACTCATCCTAAAGTGCTACATACCAGAGTTCTACCTTAATCCAGTTATGGGTACATTAAAAATACTTAAACCCCAAATTTTGATTTTCTAGTAAACATATATGCAGTGCATATTGGCACACACCTACCCTTTTTCCATCACCCTGCAGTGGTGACAGTTCCAGGATTCTGTCATCGCTGCAATCCCCCAATCTGTCATGTTCATTCTTCCAGGTTCATCATCATCGTCTTTGGCCATTGGGCAACTTCTGATCATGGTGAACAGGTGATTCAAAGGAGGATAATATAATTATTATTGCTGTAACCAATGGGGCTCATGTTATGTACCAGTATAAGGCGTTATTTTATTTGGCCAAAGTTGAAATTAAGTTGTGTTTTTTACCAAATTCAAATATGTATTAGTCATCAGGTGATATATGTAATAGTTATGTAATAGTTATGTACCTTAAAGTTCCAGTTTTCCTGACCTTGCAAACCTTTAATACACAATTAAAACCCACCAGATAGTTTTACCATCAACAATATTTTCAATTCATCTTCAAAACTCTTGTGACTTAAGCTCCTTACACACGTCACATTTTTCTCGCCCGATATCTGGCCGATGCCGATGTATGTACAGCACCGTTCATGCATCGTGTAGTCCTTTGTCGTTGGAAAGGATCGTGAAAGATCCAAAAAAAAAATCCAACGACAAAAATTGCACGTGTGTACGCAGCTTTACAATCCTCTAATGCATTATAGCTAGTGAGTAACACTACTACATCATCATAACTTTGTTTAAGCCTAACTAAACAACTCCAAACATATTAGCATAACAGTAATATTCAAATACAATATTGTTAACATGTATTATATTGTTAAATAGGTGATTATTAAGGTAGGGGGAGTTAATCCACAGTGATTAAACTAGCTATTCTAGTGTTTCTTGGAATTCTATTTCAATTTGAAATAAACATACAAAAGTAAAATAAGTTTATGTTTGTCTAGAGGTCGACTTTAGTATAAAAATCATATTACTTAGTAATTCGGTTCCTTAGCCATGTAAAACATTCTGCATTTTCTCTTCATTAATTATCTCCACCAACCAACAGACATGCTTAGTTGCTTAACATGATCAAGGTCAGATTTTCTATTCATACCTTCATAACATCAGACCTTTATAGCATTAATATTTGTTAAATTGCTACTTTCTGTGTCTGTTAATGGTCATTATAATTAGAAGTAGCATGAGATCCAAAGATTCAGAGTCACAAAGGCTACAGTAAATTCTTTAGTGCAGTAATAATACCCATTAAGGTACTAGGTCTTCTATTAAAAATTGTGTAGAATTTATTATAAGTCATCTATTTAAGGAACAATTGTATGAGTCAAGTAAGCACAAATGTCAGCTTAAAGCATAAGCTTTCTTTGTATTAACATTACTCAGAAACCCTTCCTTCTGCTTCAGCAATAGGATTATTCATTGCATGCAATTGAGTTGATTTACTAAATGAGTTGGAAATCTTGAATTGAATGCAGCTTTACTCCCTGATGTTAATCTTTTTTTCTTTAGTAAATCATTCTGAATAACTAGTTATCAGATGTAAATTCTGGCCATAGATGCTGCAAAAAAAAAAAGTTGAAAAAATAAATCTTATGAATCAGCCTCTGCTCCTATGCATATGTACTTTTAGTAGGCAATTATCCATCATGGCTATTCCTCATGTAGAGCCTCATGTATGCGTCAACTATCTAATCAAATAGATTCAGAAGTGAAGAACATTCTGCATTAGCCACTTTTCCAAGTGAAAGTTTACTTATGCTTGCTATCAGATTGAGTCTTTGGGCCTAATTTATTAAAGCTCCTCAAGGCTGGAGAGGATACACTTTCACAAGTGAAGCTGGGTGATCCAGGAAACCTGGAATAGATTTCTTCAACGTCAGTTGCTATTTGCTAGCAAATGTTTTGAATCCTAGACCAGATCCATTCCAGGTTTGCTGGATCACCCAGCTTTATTAATGAAAGTGTATTCCCTCCAGCCTTGGGGAGCTTTAATAAATCGGGACCATTATGATGAATATGTAGGGAAGTATCCAGTGCCAGGAATTAGAGAACCAACAATGCAGTACAGTACAGTACAGCATATAACATGCGCAACACAATCTAGTGGCCATTTAGTAAGCTCGAAGGCTGTTGCATATTCCAGCGCAGCTGGTGAATATGGCAAAATTGTGTTCATTTTGGTTACCTGATACTTTCAAGGCAAAAATCCAAAATTAACAAAGAATTGGGTATTCCAAGTAAACAAAACCTAACCTCATTCACCAAGCTGTACATTTATGTTTCACAGTAAGCATTCAATTTAATATTTCTTCAGTAAATTACCCTCATTACATTCCACCAAAAGAAGCATGGTGAAGATCATTAATGCATTACTGCTGCAGAGGGAGTATGGGAAATGTTAATACAAAGAACACTCATACTTGTTTCCTATTTTATTTTCTTGTATTCATATTGCATGATGTGTGTAATTGTTCCTTCAATACAAATTTGTGTGAATGTATGGCAATTTTACTTTCTAGTTGCCTTCCTTTATATATTAAGCTACTAAAAAATGCATGGTGAGTGACAGCCTGCCAAAAGAAATTCATTTCTTTTTTCCAAGCAATTTTAAGTGAAAGTTTGCATGCATTATATAATATGAAAATATTTTTGTATATGTTATTGTCTAAACTAAAAAATAAGGTTTCAGTACAATTGTAATATGTTAAAGCAAAAGGTTTAATGTCTTAAATTTCCGCTTTCTTGCAGTCAAGGAGGTCAAACAAAAAATTAGGAGTACTTTTGTAGAAACATAGTCCGCACTTCACCTATACCTCATTTTTCTTCAATAAAATGTTATTCATTGTTTGAGGTTACAAACACGTTATTTCTCCAGACATGTTGCCCCTCTGTGATGTGTTTTACCCAATATTGGAGTTTAGTCATAGAAATAGGGGAGGCAGAGTTTAATTTTGCCAATAATGTGACAATTTTGCAAGACGTGAATATACACTGCTTCCTAAAGTCATGCCATGATTCTTAATAAGCATTAAATTTATTTTAAAATGTCCACACTGACCTCCGTGTCTGTAGGCATGGTGAAGCAGTTCACTCTTAAATTCATTGGAGCCCTATGAATCCCAGTAGCTCAACTTATCTTAATACCGCTATCCCAAGGCACCTACTGTGTTTAGGTAAGGTGTTGTGGTTTTTTAATGGGGAGTTGTTGGGAGGTACAGTTCTATGTAGCCAATAGTGTAAGAATTTGGCAAGACATGGTTACATACTGCTTCCTAAAGTGACTCTCTGATTTTTTTTTTTTTTTTTTTTTTTTTTTTTTAGTACAATCCTCCTTCTCACTACTGATTGGATGATAGTGTAACTTTTAAGTCAGCTAAAAATTGAAAAGCACAAAAATCTGTCAAAAGTGAACAAAATAGAGAGTTGGAATTGCTAATCCTACTGAATTTTTTACCCCTATTGCTCTGATAAAAAAAATAAAATAAAAAAATGTCAATTTTCGCTATGAATTCAAAAAGTATGTTTTTATTAGAAATTTTCACATAATTTAATAATTGAAAAAACATTTATTACAGATTCTCAACTCCATGGGTTAACCAGCCTCAAAATCCTTGATATAGGGTATGGGTACAGGAAATAAGCATTGTGGAATCACCAAAAAGATACATAAATGTTAACTAAAAAAAAAAATCTACATTTTATTACAAAAAAATCAAGATTCTGGGAAAATAGTTTTAACTAAAGAATGAACATCAAATGTTTTTCTAAAAAAACAAAATCTGAATCTACTGGAAAGATCAACATGGAATTTCCTATATTTCGAACATTTTTTAACTGTGAGCCGCCTGTGGAATTAAACCAAGCAGGTAATGAAAACCATTATATCCTTGTCATCAAGGCCATAATGACTGTTAAGTAGCGTATTTTGTCTTTATTTCAGCAAAATTGTCATTTTAACCTTTAGATTAGGAGGATTATATTACAGCACCATCTGTCTGAGCATCATTACTATGTAGTCTTAAACAAATCAAACAAGTTAATAAAAACAGATTACCTAGCAATGAAACATATTTTAGGATTCCATTTTTATTCAGTACATAAAAACGCATTTATCTTTTATTGTAAAGGATATTCGTTTTCTGAATTCAAAACATATCTGTTGTATAATCATTATGCCGTTGATTCATTTCCATTCCAATTCAACTAGAAATCAGTCCTTAATTTTTTTCTGTTTGCTTTTTTAAACAACCATCAGATCTTTGTATATCGGCGAACTTGCCTTAAAGTAAGCCTGTAACCAACCTTTGGATATATAAGTATTTATGTATTCCTAATAAGCATTAAATATATTATAACACATCCACACTTACCTCTGTGTCTGCAGGCACTATGAAGCAGTTCATCCTCAAATTCATAGTAGCACTGAAATAATTCAAGTGTCCCAGCAGCTCAGCTTATCTTAATACCCCAATCCCATGGCACCTACTCTGTGTTTAAATTAGGGGTTAGAAAGTTAGTCACTGTTGAGAGTGGGGATTGGGATTAGCTGAGATGGCTGAAATAATGACTAGAACAACTTTAGTTCTTTAGGCCTGTGAATTTTGACCTAAGTGGACAAAGACTTGCTCTACAGCCAATTTACTGTTTAAAAATGTGTAAATGTGCACATGCTTACTTTAAAGTACACCTGTCATGTGAGAAATACGTATGATTGCTATTGATATAGGATTGCTTTTGCTCCCTGGTTCTCAAGCTAATGCTTTGGCTTTAGTGCTTCCTGGTTTACCTAAAACAAATGGGGGCAATTTAGACCTTCACATAACATTCTTTGTCATGCCATTCATTGGGTGGTGGAATTAAATTATCACGGCCAAGGCCACACTAGGGCAATTTTGTACATTGCGAAAAAGGCTGCCATAATGCAAGGCTTGCTAACACATGACTTGTTCATTAATGCAAATACATTCGGCCTGATTTATTATAGCTCTCAAAGACTGGGGAAGATAAACTATCAAGGGAGAACCTGGGTGATCCAGAAAACCCAGGTGGTCCTGAAATGGACCTGATCCAGGACTGAAAACATTTGCCAAATATTACCAAATGTAAAAATATATATATTTTTTTAAAATCCATTTCATGTTTTCTGAATTACCCATTATTGTCTATCTTTACCATGGAGAGCATTTTCTAGTTTTTTGACACAAATGTTATTAAAGCGACAACCAGGCAGCTTGCATTTTAGTAAAAGGGCTAAAAATGACAGCCCCCTTTTTCTGATATCAAGTGTTCTTCAACTTGGCTTTACACAGTGTCCATGTAATGGCTTTCAAATATTTATAACTGTAAACAGTTAAAGCTTTTACATTGCATATGCTTTATACATTTTTTAGGCATCTAAATAACCAAAATAAAGTTTGTGACCCTCCCTCTCTATGCTCTTTTCTTTCTTTTCTGTAAATTCTGCTGACAAGCCTAAATGCAATTGCAGCCCAAATTGAAAGACCTTCTCTTGTGATGGATGAAAATGAGACTGATGTTGTTCTCTTGGAAGATTACTCTTGACAAGACATAATTGATAGCTCAAGAGAACTGCAAGGAAAGGTGTGACATTCCAGACTGATACCTGTGTTTTTTTATTTTTTTTTTAATATTTAGGGTCTTCCAAATTTACCCTCTTTAGGTCAAAGATGAGTTTGTGTGGATTGATTTTTTTTACCAGTTAGATTCAAAAGTCTTGCACTGCATAAGAGAAAAAAATCAAGAGAACCTCAACCAACTTCACAAAATAAAAAGCCAGATTGTTTGAAATTAAATTCCTATTTTTATTTCCCAATGTTCTTGCTTACTGTAAGATCGTAAGATTGCATTACAAGATAAGAGAAGCTTAGCCAGCACATAACAGTTTCTATGCATTTTAAATTACATTTTTTAAAATAATTGTCATTATTGGACATTATTCTATTCTTTTTGGTTTACATTGTTTTCCTCTTTAAAAGGCATAATAATAATATCACTAATAATAAAATAATAATAATAAAAAAATCACACATACATTTTTCAACTATCACATTTGTGGTTAATAGTAATAGGTAAATGTCACTCAACACAAACAGAAAGATATATAATAGTAAAAGGCACTCTCCTAAATGGATCAGTACAAGATGCAATTCTCACCGACTACTTGAAGTTGAGGTGGGGAGGGATTAGCCGCAAGCTCTACTTAGCTATAACCAAATTACATTTTTACTTTACACTAGTTTACAGATTCCTTTTTATCTTGGGTTTAAAAACTTGCATAACACCTTTGACCTAGAGTGTCATATGTTTGGAAAATTAGGTGATAAAGTGTGACCAGATTAATTTAAATCAAAAGGTTAGGTTAATAAGGTGGAACTAAATTTGTATTGGTGTATGAGTTAGCTTTTGTCATAATATAATATTATTACACAGTATCTAGGTCTATTTTCAGCAATGGTTGATAGCTCATGCACCATGCAGTACAAGCAAACAACAAAAACCCCCAAAAGCATTTTTTTTATTTGAGGGAGGGGACTCCTCCACCTTCTGGTATCTTTTTTTATTTTTTTTATTTAGTTCTACTTTAAAACTAAGCAATAATACAAAAAATCAAAGTTGGAACCCCCATAACCCCTTGATAGGTTTGTTGAGCCTTGTACCAAGTTCAAATTCCCTAATAAACAAGCCTTCAAAGGATCCAGTTGTATGGGAGAAAAAAGGAAGCATATGTGTGACTGCATGATAAACACAACATGTCAAGCTTGTGGAGTAATTTTTGTACAATCACTCAGGATTATGGAAAAAGTACATTTGTACTTTTCTTTGTTTTTATGTTCACAAATGACTTTCAGCCAGATAGCATTCTGTAATGTACTCCTCTAAATAAAAGTTATATTATATGTTCAGGTTATTTTTTCTTCACTTGATATTTTTAGCTTATACTGAAAGTAATATTATGTAAAATGTGTAATTTAATGAATAGTTTTTAGTTGTATAGAGGCATAAAGCTGTTTTACAGAATAACAAAATCTTAGTACAGTAGAACCTTGGTTATCCGGAACTCAGATGACCAGAAAAATTCAGATGGCCGGCACCTGACAGATCGACATGCTTGACTGCTCCTGCTTCCCTAGCAGAGCTGTGGCAAGTGTTCTGCATCCAAAGTCACATACCACTGCTAGGCTAGGGCTCTAGAAGCAATCAGAAGAGCGGAGCTGTCAGGAGAGCAAAGCAAAGCTTATTGCTCTGCTCTGTGATTGGCTGAGAAAGGGGAAACCCTGATGATGGCTCAAGCGTCATAAAGGTTTCCCTTTTTTCAGCCATTCAGCATTAGAGGGCAATTGAGACAAATCTCCCCATTCAAGTCTAGTACTGAATGGCTGAGAAAGCTCAGTTTCCGAGTAACCACAGTTAACCAGACACTACACTTATCCAGCATCTGCCATTCCCTGTTGGTGCCGGATAACCAAGGTTCTACTGTAATTTGGTACCTCTGAACTTAATGGCTTATTTGCAAATTAATTATGTAAGTTAATTACAGAAGACACCAGTTTGTCATTTGATTCTTACCTAAATAAGGTCATGTTTAGAAGCTGCTGGGGTTCACCCCTGTTAACTAATCCTCAACCACCCAAAAGTCTTGGTTATTTCTGAAAAAACAAATTGTAGTGGTTGAAATCCTGCAGATCAGTTTTTGAAAGGCTGACGTGCTTCCATAGACTTATAGGACTAATTTTATTCGGATAGAAAGCATTTTTCCAGAAAAACTGCTGATCTGTTGGGATTTTCATTGGGTAAATGCCAGCCTGCCTTACTATTGTTGCTGACTATATCCATCTCTTACTGAACGCAATATACCCATCCTTTGATGACTTCTTCCAGCAGGATAATGCCATAATGTCATAAAACTCAAATCATCTAAAAGTGCTTTTATGAACATGACATTGAGTTCACTATACTCGACGGGCCTCCACAATCAACATATCTCAATTTTAAAGAACAGCTTTGGGATCTTATTAAATAAAGATTTGTATCTTGAATGGGCAGCCAACAAGTCTGCATCAACATGAAGCTGTTATGTCAATATGGACCAAAATCCCTGAGAAATGTTTCCAGCACCGTATTGTGCCTATTCCACAAAAATCTACTTAATTTCTGAAAGCAAAAGAGGGTCCAATCTGGTGCTAGCAAAGTGTATCTAATAATAATTTGGCCAGTTATTGTATATACAGAACATATTTCTAAAGTGGTCAATGTGACAGTGACCAAATATTCATTACAGGGGAAACTGGGAAAGTGTAATGAATGTCACATTTGCTACAACTATTGACAGAAGCTATCCCCTTAGTGTTTTAACAAAACTTCTTCAACACAGCTTTTACCTATTGAAAAATAACTTCTGCATATCAGTAAAATCTAATCCCATCTAAATTGTGTTTTTATCATGAATTTTTAGGCTCATGTTTCTATGCCGAAAACAACTATGTAAAGTAGCTAGCTTTGTTAATAGACTTACCATATAACATATTGTCAATGACAGAGCTGAGCCAAAAAGTGTCTTTCATGCAAATTCCATCCATTTTTGTTTCCAAAATGCATTAAAAGAGTATAAAATTATTATGGAGCATAACTTCATTAAGACACGTGAAATGGCAATTCCTTTGAATTTTTTATTAGTCTTTCATGTCTGTAATAATCCTCTTTTCTTAGCTGCAGTTTAGATTTTTTTCCAGTATATGTAACTACTTCTTTTCTGAAAAAAGACCTCAGCTTCTTCTGTGTCTGTGAAGTGTTACCTGTCTGGCCAATTGTATGCTGAACTATGTGTGGATAATGTATTTGTGTTTGAAACTTAACTTATGTTGATTAAGTTATCGGAATCTTCCTAAGAGTCTGCTGTCCATCAGAGGTTCTGGAGTGCAGGGTGGTTTATGTTGGGTATGTGCCAGAAATCTTTTAATGCACATGTTTCAGTAGTGGATATAATAGAAAACGAAAAGTACAATTTAAATGATGGATTTAATAATTTAAGCTGTTGGCAAGGTATTTCTAGTTATTTCCCTAACCTGAAGCTCCTCTTATATGTATATATATGTGTATAAAAGCATTAACTTCATTGCATATTTGAAAAACACCATTGTATTTTCAAATATGTTTTTGTAAATCCCATTTTTGTTTGTTTCTAGACATATTGAAGTAAAGCACGAACAGTTCTGTATATAAAATTCCTCTTCATAATCATAGAGATTTGTTGTCTAATATATTTTAGATTGCACACTCGATCCTTCAGGCAAGCAATTCTTCATAGACTTGTCAGTTCACCCACAGTTCTACTTGCATATATTACCTTGTTGCCAAGTCAGTGAATGTTGTTCAGTCTGCATCCTCTTTGTGTTCTCAGTAACGGCAGCTCTCTGCTGTGAGGGTGGACATATCCTTGACAACCTCACGGTTGTTTTGTAAGGTTAGTTCATGCTAATTTTTCAATCACAATTTGTTTTGTAAAGGTTTAAAAGAAAATAAAAGACTTCATATTGGATGGTTGAGCAAGTCATCCCGAAGCAGAGTTTTACTTTGGGTCTAAATTGTATCTCAATCATATATAAGATGCAAAAATAGAAACTCTAAGGATGCTATGTTGTCATGTTTTTAGAAATGTGTTTCGGTGCTTTAGTACTTGTAAAACTGAAGAGCTCCTGTTTCTTTTATTAAAAAAGTAACATATCAAACTGCACTTTGATGCTTTCCAGGTTGAGAACAGCGGATGTGGGACCTGCTGTATCAGAATCACAAATTGATGCTGAATCCTGCATAGATGATGACACTGTTGTCCTGAGTCTTTACAATTTTTTTTTTCCTATTTGTATTTATCAAAGTCCAGTTCCTATATGTTTCTAACCTTTTTTTGCATATCCCATTATTCTGTGATAGATTTGAGTAACTGAGTTTTTCCCCTAATAACCAGCAGCTGTTTGGGATGCTCCCACTTAATCCTCATTTACTTTAGCATCTGGCTTCCATCAGCTATAGATCCTTGTGGCTTGTGTTGTTGGGAATAGTACCACCCCTAACAACCACCAATCAATGGGAATGGGGTCATAAAATTTACATCAGAAACTCAACTTTTCACCAGTTGTTAATTACTTGGTTGGTAGCATTCCCATTAACGATAATTATATAAGGTACTCTATCTCTTGATCTTGTAAGAGTAAGTCTACAGCTGCCCCGTTGAGTATGCAGAAAGTAAAGAACAAGATAAAGATGGGGGTTTTTTAGGCTTGTAATTTAATTATGTATTGACAGTGAGTTGATTCATATATAACTACAAAGCAATCATGTTTTATATTCAATTATGTTGTCAATTTCTGTTGTATAAGCACAGAATTAGGATATTCATGCTAGACAGACTTCTACTAACATAATACATTAAATCGAGTTAACCGTTCCAGTCTGATTTACCCAACGTGTGTCACCTAATAGGCTTCTTCAGGGGTATGCTGGGACTATGACAGTCTAGGTATATTCAAATGAACATGTAATTGCACATATACAAAAGATGTTAAAGTAAAAATAACAATAACAATAATACATGGTCAATAGCCAACATACCTATAAACATCAAGTAACCATTCAATATCAATCTATTTTACAGATCAAGCAATATTGTACCATAGACTGGTAAATCTCAATAGCATTCCCATTATGATGATTTTTAGGGGAGGTACTGTCCTTAACCATTTAACCATTGGTCCAACCTGTATACTTGTGAAATAATACACCATTTACCCATTTGATTTCTTTTACAAAGGCATACAGCATTTCTTTGCAGACTTCTAATACTTTACAAACTGCTGAGATGCATACATTTAAGATTTCCTGATAGGCACTGCCACATTCTTTGTCCTAATAAAGTTTTATTAGAAATAAAGGCATATACAAACATAAAATGGGTACAATGGGGCATATAAATCATTAACAAATCAGGGAACAAAGAGTTAAGGTGTGTACACACTTCCAATTTTTATCGTTCAAAACGAACGACGAACGAACGACGAACGATCGATTGGGCAAAAATCGTTCTTAACTTCTAAGCTTAATTTGTTAGGCTGTCAATGGAACTTTTACAAAATACACATAAGAAAGATTGACTGTGCTTGTCATATATAACTGAAAACCTATGCCAAGTCACTTTGAAGAAATTATTGTTGCAAAGGATATTAAAAAGAAATTATAAAAGATATTGGTAGTAAATGAAACTAACATCCCTAAAGGATATAAATCCAAGAGAAACATGGTTAGAAATTATCATGTATCCTCTATATAGTTTTCTCCAGTGTCACTGTTTGTATCGATCTGTCTTTTGCAACCCCTATTTAATATACAGCACTGCATAATATGTTGGCGCTATATAAATGCAGTTTAATAATAATATATTCATAGGATAGTGTTTAAAAGAAAGATAAGACATGCTAAAATATTTAACAAAAGACCAGACACATGGATGAAAGTATTTGAAGTACTAAGTAGGAATAATAGGAAACTGTAAAGAGTAATATAAGTGGAAAAGGAAGACAGTTGATTGTAAAAAAGGAAAAGTAATGTAGTTCTGGTATGAAAAAAGGTTGTAGCCTGTATCTTCCATCTATTTTTCAATGTAATGGAATAAAAGATGTGGAGAAAGCACTATCTTCCTAATAGTGCTTGATGAGCATGTCTTCTCCAGGGAGCAGGAGTCCACATTCCCGGATGGAATTGTAGCTTTGTAGTAGGTAGAATGGATTACAAATAATCTATTCTAGAAAATCAGAGACAGCATTCTGTTATATGTTCACATTTATTTTTTTACTTGTATTTACTGTACATAACACATACATATTATGTAGCGATTTACAAAGTCCTTATCACTAACTGTCCTTCAAACGGGTTCACAGTCTAATTTGCCTACCATACTCATATTTCTTTAGCACAGTCTAAGGCCAATTTTGAAAGGAAAATATTTAACCTAACTGTGACTGGTGTTTTTGGGATGTTTTAGGAAACCATAGTGCCCAGAGAAACCCCATGTAAACACAGGTAGAACAAATAAACTACTTAAAGATAGTGTCCTGGCCAAGATTTGAACTTGGGACCTAGAATGGCAAATGCAAAAGTGCTAGCCACTGAGGCAACTGTTTTTCCCATGATGCCCATGATGTCGACTGATACCTATGCTCGACTTTAATTAGTGTAATCAATAATTCTTTTAAAAAACAGTTTTACCAGTTTTATAAAACTTTTCTGTCAACTTAACTATTCTGGATTGCCAAAAACACTTAAAAGTGAAAAATGCTAATTTTCTGATCTTTATTGGCCTCGTGTAAACAGACCTCTGTATTTCAGCCAGCAGATCTGTTTAACCGGTTCCCATTCATCCATCCACAGTAAAAAAAAACTTTTCGCCCCTGTTACCTTTAATTTTTATCTTTAATCACTGTTAGAACCTTTTTGAAAAATACCCGATTTGCCTGATCTAAATATTCTAGAAATGATCTTCTTGAACAGATAAAAATAAATGTCAACCACCTATTTAAACCTAGCATTAGCATAATATGCATGGGGTGCAATAAAATGTTTTTAATAAATGCTAATTTTAAAGGTGTTAATATTGGGGAAACCAAATTACTCTGGTACAATTCACAAAGTGTTTGAGGTCAGTTCAAGCTTACAACTAGATTACTGTTCTGTTAACATACCAAGTCTAATGATATAAAGAAACTATTTTTACTCATGTACAGGAACTATAGAAATAATATATTTTCAAAGCAAAGATTCTTAGTGCACACACTATGATGTGGCCAATGTGTAAATGATGGGTTGTACTTATGCTTGCTCAGCTATTTTTAACGTCTTCATCTGCAAATTACTTTTAACTTAAAACTTTTCATTCAGCAAGCATGTAAAATGAGTGGTATCTTCATAATCATTACTTTCCTAAAATATGTTATCTAAGCAGACTAAACATCACTGTTACATATATACCAATTTACGGTGCTTTTAGCATTTAAATATTTGTATTTACTGGTGTTCAGACTAATTTGCTCACAAGCAGAAAAGTTGTAGTCTTGAGGTTTCTTGAACATGATGATCGGACTGTAGGGTATAGCCAGTACTCTCTTGACTGTTTCTTTAAGAAAAAACAAGTAAGAGGAATGTAAGTTTTCTGTAATTTTACCAAATGTAGGACCATATATACAGTACTCCATATTCTAGTACTAGATAAACAGCCCTTTTTTGCAATATACTGTTTATAGGAGTTGATAATATATACATTATAGCATTGTGTATATTATCAACTAATTTACTTCTACCTACAAGGTGACAGTCCATGCTCAGAACCACTGTAGTAACTTACAGTTTACAAATTTCCTGAGGTATGTTACCCCTTCATACTGGGATGTCTAAGAGCTTCCATCAACACGCAGCTGATTATTTAAAGTGGAACTAAACTTCTCACCTACCTATGAATCTGCAGATCTCTTGATTCTGCTGAAAATGTCTTCAATTGGGTCCTGTGCCATCCTGTAATCTAACTTTGTCCCAGCGCACAAGAAGAGCTGGGTGCCACCACCATGCTCCGTCTTCTTCCTTCTTCTGGCTACGTCACCCGATCTTGCACTGCGCAGGCATGAGATGGGGTAACGTAGCCTGCAGTAAAGGGAAAAAAAGAGTGTCAAACTCATTGAGCAGGCATTGGTAAGATGTAGCCAATGTAAGAAAAAGTCCCTTCTGCACATGCCCGATCCTTCTGGCCAGTAGGAGCAGCCAGGAGCCATTAGCCCAGGTGAAGGCCTAGACAAAGACCAATGGCCAAGGAACCTGGCTGCAGAACCATCAATACCAGCTTTTACCAAAGGCTTTGGTCTGCCACAATTTCTACGATCTTTTCTCAAGTCTTTTACATAAAGCACCTGATTTTAGATTGTGGATAAATGTAGTTTCTGGATGCTTGAAAGTCATTAATAAAAATAGGCCTTACTAATTCTATACCTAATACTATACAATATGATAAACTCAATATTGACTTGCTGATGGTACAGTGCACCAAGTTTAAACTCACTGAGTTCAAGATAACTGGGAGTTAAGGTATTATAAACTAACAAGAAATAAATAAATATATAACACTGTAGCAATCTGCAGAACACAGAAGCATTGATATGTACCATTGTCTCTTGTCTCATTCTCTGTCATATGTCAATGACCATTGATTTATCACATGCTGCAAACAGAGTAATACTGGGAGATCACATAGAAGATACTAGAGTTTTCATCTTCTATGTGCTCACTAATGTTAAATAAAACCTGTCTTTAGAGAAATGTGCAGGCAAATATTGTTAATCTCTCGTCCCATTTACCTGGTCGTCATGCCAGTGATTTCAATACTTTTTGAGTCAATGATCTAGAACTGGTACAATGAAAAGTTTGATTTTTCCTTCTGTCTTGAATTCAGACACCACCTTACTATTAGCATTATTGGAGATGCACCTATGTCTTTGATGACTAGTATTTTATAATGAAACCACAAAGCCATCATTTCGCTTTAAGCTAGTAATTTGTACCTTCATTCATGTGCAAGAATCCTGAGCAGTATTCATCAGCCACATTGGTTTGCATCCCTGTTTTCACCATGCACATGGGGCTCGCTAAAGGTGGTTTCCCCCAAAGTACATATGTCATTTGTCCACTCTTGTCCACATGTGCCAAGATATAGAAGAAAACTGCAATTATTGATCTATAGATCAGCACTTGCAGGGTGCAAGTAGGGATACACAGTAATAAAGCTGACAAGCATTGTGTTTTGGCCAACCCAAGCAATAAAGAAGACAATTTCTTGTGAACAAAAGTCTTTTGAGCAATTTACATTTTTGATTCAGAGGTAAAGGACAGTCAGATAATGTGCCCCCTAACAATCATGTTCAGTATGATATACTTGAATACATTTCGATAACCACAGATTTAATAAATGTCTTAGAGTTTGTTAGGCACTGGGGCATCTTTCAGTAAGAAGGGGCTAAACCTGAAGGGTCAGTTTTTTTAATCCTGTTGTGACAATGCAAAGGACAGTGAGACTGGAGCATGATTAAGGAGGTGGCATTTTCTATAGAATCAGATTACAGTTTTAGGAGATTATCTTGTTTATTGAAGAAATGGTTTAAGCAAGAATAGCTTGAACGTTGGAAGAAAATGAAAAAAAAATCAAGTGGCTAAGCTTTCGTTCATGTTGAAATAGCTTAGTAAATAAAGCCACCTGGTTTTAGATGTCAAGCAATTATTAAGTATTTGGCAAGCTAGCCTAGTTTTTAACCTATTTCAGAGAAGTATAAACTAACCAAAGAGGTTATGCTGCCAATATTGCCTTTTATTTGCTTTTTCACTTAAAAAAAAACTCTGCACTTACAGTAAAACAAAACAACAGGTACACTTTAATTGTCAACCTTCACAGATGCATATACTTAATTTCTCCCCATTATTCCATTGCTTTATTCAAATGTCAAGACAAAAGCAAAGCCATGTTTAAGCTTCAAATCACCAGTCATCATCGCCTGGTATGGACTCCCTGTAATAAATGTGCTGATTGGCCTAAAACTGTCATGAGGAATGTGTCACATACTCCTACATATTGAAGATTAATTTTTAAAGCTCCAGGTGCTGAATAAGGTGGTGGTAGAGTGGGAAGGGGTGATAAAGAAAAAGTATATCTTGATATGGAACAAGGAGATTAACGTGGATCTGCTCAGTGTGTGATCGGGTGACAAAGCCAGAAGAAGGAAGACAGACCAAGATGGCAGCACCCAATGCTTCCTCCACACTAGGACAAGGGAGAACTCCTGGACGGCACATACCTAATCGAGGACTTCCCCAGGGAGATCAGGGGGTCTCTAGAATTAAAGGTAAGTGTGTTTTGTTTTTTTTACTTTCAGTTTAGTGCTACTTTAAAACAAATCTAAATGAGTAAAGCAAAGGTTTGATTTAAAATGTAATATTTTTTAATCCAGAGTCCAAAAGCTTTTGAGTTTACTATACTATAGTTTATATTTTCTTAGTATTTTTTCCACTTTGAAATAGTTTGCAATTCATGCATCAACATTAGTCTTTTGTATTAGGCTGTTTAGTATTTACAGCAGACCTAATACTTGAAAAAAAATGTAATACTTTCCACTTTGCAGTTACCCAATAATACTTACCTGTTAACCAATATGGGCTCCCCTTGGCACTCAAGGGGGCAATGCTTCACTGATATTTATAGTTAGGGGTGGTTTATGTGTTAGGAAGGGGTATCAATAAGGTAGATGAAGACAGTCTATACATCGACATCACAAAGATTTATCCCCACCCAAAGTACAACCTAGACATATACTAAAAGCAATCCCAATAGCAAACCCAATCCCAGCTCACAATAGTAGGACACTCAAGTAGCATAGAGACCCATGAATGGAACCATAGTGGATAGTGGGGGACTAGAAATGTAATAGTTTTTTAAGCCACCATAGCATGAACAGTGGAACAGGTTGGTTAATAGTAAGTGAAATAGAAGATCAGACAGAATGTAGACACTTTTTAATGGTTGCAGGAGATTGGTAGATTTACAATTTGGAGGCCAGCAAAGTCAGTGCTAAATCTCCTACAAATATAGGTAAGATCAGTTTGGCTTTAAATAGTATTTCCTTATTGCTGAGATGTCCAACTCCTCAATGGCTAGGATCCATACACATGAGCTATGAATATAAAAATCCTGGCCTGTATGTGACTCCAAGAACTGGAATTGGACAAAGCCACCTTAGTTGATTTATGTCAAGGGAGGCAAATAATCCTATCATACATTTCATATTGTAAATATATTTTTGCACCATTCTCCATAATTTATGGCAGATTTGTTTAACTCCAGCTATAATTTAGAGGTTTTTGCCAACAGTATACAATTGCAGTCTCATGCTTTACACCTGCCTTTATGTTTCAGATTTACAACCGTAACCATATGCTTCTTTTGCCACCCCTGATTCTCATGTTTTTGCCATGAGCACATTACCTTGCAAACATATACACTGGGAATTTTGTAACTGTGCAGATTATGGATAGCACATAATAAAATCTCAACAAAGCAAAATGGATATTGTACAATAGTAATTACAGCCATTTAGTAGCAATCATAAAGTCAGGCTACTTTAAGTTAATTACAGGCTTGCACTTAGATTTTGATGTTACTATAGATATAATTGTTTGATTTTATGCAAAATGTCACAGTATATGAAAGTACATTTTGGCGGAAAGAATGGATGTAAATGAGAGGTGACAGATCTCTTGTCAGTGCAGTAAAAAAAAAATGTGGGTGAATATCGTGTTGAGACACTGTTTTCCAGTTGAAATCCTTTATCTCTGCATTCACACTGCAGCAAGAAGCCATCATTTCAGGACACTGTTTTTTCTTATTGCTATATTACCTGCTCCTTTCATGGCAGTTCATCCTGTTAACAGTGAAATAGGAAGGCAAGCAGAGAAATGAATTCGATAATTGCTTTATAATTGTACTTGTGACAGGTGATTTAACTTCAGCAATCTCGGGAATGCAGCTAAAACTATTTTTCTCTTTTGTGAAACTGATCTGTGCTTCATTTTAACATTTTTATGGCTGGGGCTCACCAAGCAGCTGTAGCATATACTCTTAGAGGAACATGCAGCTGTAGCTGTCACAGTTGTAGTTGTAGCAAATATCTGACTTTAAATATACATAATATGGTTCTCAGGGTAAGGATAAACTGATACTTTTATAGCTACATTTGATAATTGAAAGCATTCAGCTTATTTTATTTGCTCATTTCATCATGATGATACCCACCATACAAAGGGCGTGCTGACAACTTCCTGGCTTTGTCCCCTTCGAGTATGTGACTGTGTAAATATCAGGTCTTTGCGTTTCTTAAAACTGTTTTTTCTTTTAGTGAGAAGTAGGGATGAGCGAACACCTGGAAGTTCCGGGTTCGCCGGGTTCAGCCTAACTTTGGCTCAAAGTTTGGGTTTGGGTCCGGGTACCCAATATCCTAAAATTCGGTACGGACCCAAACTTTTCAGTTTGGGTTCGCTCAACACTAATATTAACGGTTAGTGGGTAGGGATGAGCAAACACCTGGAAGTGCAGGTTCGCCGGTTCGGCCGAACTTCGGCTCAAAGTTCGGGTTCGCGTCCGGGTACCCAAAATCGTAAAGTACGGTACGGACCCAAACTTTACAGTTCGTGTTCGCTCAACACTAGTGAGAAACTGTGATGGCAGAGGCACATACAATTCTCACGTTGGAGTTACGGGGCGTCATGAAGTTTTTGTTTCTCCAGGGAAAGGAAGGACACTTCTCCCCCAGTGTTTGTGACATCTCAGTGTTAATGTCCTTTGCTGACTTTCCCTGGAGAACCAAAAACTTCATGACGGCCCTTAACTCCAATGATGTGAAATTTGCTTGTGCCTCTGCCATCACAGCTTCTCACTAAAAGAAAAAACAGTTTTAGGAATCGCAAAGACCTGATATTTGCACAGTTACATACTAGGATATTAGGCTGTCATATGCCCCCACACTCATTTTTCTATTTCATCTGGAAGGGGCAAAGCCAGGAACTTCTCAGCACCCCCTTGTATATATCAGAGATAGATGAATTACCTCTGCAAGCTTTACAGGGGCTCCATAATACTAGAGGATTAATCAAGAGTACCATAGGGAAAGTAAACTTATTCCATGTCTGCCATCCCTTGCTAATTACCCAGATTCTCTATTAGACTAGTCAGTCATGGTATAAGAAGACCTAAAATCCATTCGTGCATGTGCATCTGCCTGTATGTTTGTTTCAAAAAACACTCCATGGTCAGGTGAAGTTACCAAAATACCCCACAACAGCCAGTTTTTTCACACATTGTTTCTTAAAGTACCTAAAGTATACCCCTAATTATAAGGTAAGTCCATTTTAAAAAAAAAAAAGTGTACACAGTAAAGGAAAGTGGTACATGAGCTCCAATACTCAAAAATAAGTATACTTTATGAATAGAGATAAAGATAACCTGCCCCTCCAAACATTAAGAATCTCACCCCTCCCTAGTTGTTAACCTATTTGAGTTTTTAAGTGGGAAGTAACAAAATACACACAGCTTTTAAGGCTGAATGGTTATAGTCTTCTATGGAGCTGTCTCTCAAAGCTAGAGATAGTAAGAAGTTGGTCCTATAGAAAAGCCATATGGACCAGTGTGTGGGCACACCTATTAGCAACGAAGGTCCAGTCAAAAGGAAATAAATACTAGTTTTGGGTCATTGCTCCTAAATTCAAATTCATAGGCAGCTGGGGGAAGCTGAAGCTAGGTACTGATCAGTTAAGGGGAGAAAAATGATGAGTCCACTGATCCTTTAATGGATCGGTTGTAACAGTAAAGGAAAAAGTGTAATAAGGGTTGTGGCCATAAAAAAAAAAGTAAGATGTTTTGCATCAAGCTAGAACAAGGTAGAGGGCCTTAAAAAAGCTCTCCAAGGCCGGAGAGGATACATTTTTATCAGTGAATCTGAGCGATCCAGCAAACCTGAAATGGATCTGGTCAAGGATTGAAAATATTTGCTAAAAAATAGCAAATGGCTTTTAAGAAATCCATTCTAGGTTTGCTGGATCACCCAGCTACACTGATGAAAGTCTATCCTCTCCTCTAGCTTGGAGAGCTTTAATAAACCAGGCCCAGAGTGAGGGTGAAGCAGATTTCCATGGGTCTCTAGAGTAGCACACTGCATGAAAACCTACAACAAGTATAATATTTAAAAAAGGGCCATTCCAAGAGGCCCAAAAACTATTTTAGATTTAAAAAAATAAAAATATAAAGTCTTACAACCTTTAGGCAGCTGTACAACAAAATCCTAGCAATTTTATTGTATCAAAAAGTAAATTACAAAAAGTCCTATCAGGATGTCTTATTTACTAAACAGCTTGCTTTTGTTTGCATTTGTACTCCCTTGCATTAAATTCTATGGACAATTGAGAGAGATGACCATAAACTAGTAAATGCTTTTAATAGTTTGGACCACCCTAACTGACCTTAAGTAAATTGTTCAAGGAAGCTGTTGCAACTTCTAGAGAAATGTCAGGTTCCATGGAACCCTAGTTGAGAAATGCTGTTTTAAGGCATTAGATGTGATTAAACAAAAACCTATCCACAACCAAACCATTTCTGAATAATATTTGATGGATATATTAATCGCACATTAATCATAAATGCCCATTCCTGACCGCCTAACACCACCCTCCCTAATAACAGCTCTTCCAGCTGTTTTAGGAACTTATTAGCTGCTGGTTGTTGCAGAGAGCTCCATTTCTACTGTTTTGCACTGGCCTGCTGTTTAAATTGATAAATCATAACACAAGTCCACAATAGGTAAATAATTAGTCTAGAGTTCATAAGACTAATTATTTACCTATTTATTACTTTTTTACCTATTGTAATTAAGTTTGTTAGACATAAAATCTTCCCTTCACAAGCATTTTGTTACAAGTCTGATTGATTCTATGTGCACAGAATCTAAAAATATGACTTGCCAGTAAGAATTAGACAAACCAAATACTCCAAATCTGTTTGTATTTGTTACTGTTCATCCGTTACTGTTAATCACATGAACATTTAACAGTTTGCACTATTATATCAAGTGTTTCTTTCTGTGTCCACCTTATATATGTATGTTTGTAAGCAATTATTGACCTGATCGGCGCTATTTTGTTAATAACTGCCACCACCTTCTCAATATGATAGTTGGAAGCCTCCTTAATTTTTAGACAAGGATAGTTTTTCTGCTAAGGATTAAAAATGTTTGTATATCTCTATTTTCACATGGCCTTGGAGTGTTGTAAGCGAGATTTTGTTGCAAGGGAGTAGCTGGAGCCGATACAGGAAGTTGGGTAGGGGGGGTTGCAAGTGATCTGTAATGATGGGCAGATCCTGTGTGATAACGTTTATAAACTGGAGCTTTTCAACAATAAAATTGTAATAGTTAACCATTCACTTTTTGTAGTATGGTTCTGTTGCCGGGTTGGCGCTAACTCAGATCCCCTCCCTGCGAGATAGAAGCCGTCAAAACACTTAACAATGTCCATAATAATGCGGTGATTTGCGTCTGACAGTCCCAAGAATTTTGAGGCTACCATTGCTCTCCTCTATCACAAAATTTTGTTTGCCTGGCTGATTACTACTTTTTTTACTACTAGGTACTGGCTAAAAAAACAAATTCCAGAAAATAGCTAGAAGGTAAATGGACCCCACGACCACCATCAGTGTAGTTAATGTTTTGTGTAATGTGTAAGTAGTTGTAGTACAGTGATGTTTGGCATCGTGCAGGTCAGTTTAATCTGGAAAGGGGATTAAAGGGCCTGGAAAGGGCCATGAATAGTTGTATTCTTGCAAATTGTCAGTTCTTTATTTGTGGTTTAGGCCCGTCGTGTCCTGGAGGTAATAGGTAGGACAGAAATTGTGGATGGCTCTGGAGCACCTAGATATTGACAATGTCCTTGAGACTGGGAAAATTTGCAGCCTGAGGCTAGGTGGCTCAGGGTGACAGACTGGGTGTACTTGTATGCTGGGAGAACCCAGGAGTTCTACCAGTGTTTAGGTCTGCAAGACCAACCACTTTAATACAGCGCTGCGTAATATGTTGGCGCTATATAAATCCTGTTTAATAATAATAATAATAATTAATAATAATACTCTGTTGGAGTAAAAATATACAGGTACATTTTCCTATACCTTTGTGCATTGGTAGCCCAATTTAAAATGAGTGGTCTGCTTTGACACTATAGGCCTAATTTATTAAAGCTCTCCAGGGCCAGATAAGATAGATATCATGGGAGAACCTGGGTGATCCAGTAAATCTGAAATGGGTCTGGTTCATTGTTGAAATATTTAACAAATAGTAATGAATTTTTAAGAAGTCCGTTCTAGGTTTGCTTTAATACCCAGGTTCACTCATGATATCTATATTCTCCAGTCTTAGAGAGCTTTAATAAATCAGGGCCAATGTATGTAAATATGCATAGGTAATTCAATGCAACAGGTGTAAATTGGCTTTTAATTAAAATCTGTGTAAACTATGTAAGACCTATAAATCTGTCCCAGTTGGCTGCTCGGAATTGCAGATGCAGGGGTCCTGTTGCATGGATTTAGCTTAATCACAAGCAGCTTGATTTGTATCAGGTTGTATCTGATATAATGATATAATCTGATATAAATATATATTTTTTTTGATGTTGCAGTATCACTTTAGAGCATGAAAGGAGAAGAATAATTAAACTGATTTGATAGGAAGTCTGTGTTTTAAATTTAGCAATTCCACTTTTGCGCTGCCTTACCATGTATATAGGGAGAAATGTTCCTTTAGCTCACTCATGCATATTCATGTGACTGTGTGTGTGACATAGCAGAAAAAGTTTGCTTAAATAATATAATGGTATAAGGGAACTAATTAAACATTAAAGCAAATGTCATTTTTATTAACACATCTACCCCATTTGTCATTGCTAGGAATATGTTAATATGTTGTTTTTCAGACAAAAGTTTGCTCACCGCACAGCTCACCTTGAAAAAATGTAATTATAATTGTCAGTTTTCCCCTTTTAGAATTGATTAACTGCTAATTTTGATAAAAGACTAATTTGTAGTTTTGAAGCAAATATCACTCCATTCATTCACTCCACTCCAAACAGTGTGAATGTGCCAGGTTATCAGTTGCTCCATCTGGCTTTTGGGTTGTATGAGCTTGAAAGTAATTTCTGGTTCTAAATAGCATCACCATGGACACCAGACAGGACTCCCTAGGCAATCTCAGATATCGCCTGGCAAAGAATAAATTATGTCACAACTAAAAAATATTAAACAGTGCAATGCGTGCAGAAGCTCACAGAAGGGTCAAAGAGAAAAGGCACATTACAAATGCAACACTAGAAACACATGTGACACATACACAACAAAGCAGGATAATACTTGGGTGAGGATGCCAACTACCCTTGAGAGGTAGGAGAAATTCTCTAGGCCACCCTAGAGAAGAGTGTTATTGCAAAAGAGTGTTGGGTTTATACCTTTAGAGACCTTTAGGGTAAATTTAAAGTGTACATAAGGCCTAGTAATAGTTTATACTTGGCAGTAGTGGGGTTTGGAGAACAGTCCTTAGTTCTTTTTAGCTTCTTTGGGATGTTAGGAACCTTTGGCACCAGTGTCTCCTATTCCAAAGCAAACATGATGGTTTGCTTTGGAATGGTTTACAGATATAAATAGTATTTATTTGTTTGGAAATTTTATAAAATTATTTTGTTCTCATATGACAATATTTAAAGAAACATCCACCTATATACATTTCTTTATCTCAAACAGGCCACATCCCTAACATTCATAGGAAAAGATATGCAATGAAAAACATCAATGTTAAGCGGGACTTTTAAAGCCAGTACCATCAATAGATTACAAAAATAACAAAATTTTATAAATAATAAACATTAAAAACAAACATCATTTCAAATACATAAAACACAATAAAATTATGGGTGTATATAATGACCTCTCCTTACAGAATACTTCCAAAGGGTTTAAATACTGAAATACTTCTCGATGCATTTTGTGGAAAAAATCTGCTCCTTCAAGAGGAAGGGGAGGAGAAGTCTGATGTTTGTACTTCCAGCAGCCCTCTTATTTAAAATAGTTGCAAGGAAGGAGGTGGTTATGGCGGCAATGGCATATTCAAATCCTGTTTAGTTAATTATTGAGTAATCTCTTTCAATTTTCAGTAAAAATCACAGTGATCCTAAGTTTCATGTCCTTCAGTCCTCAAACAGATATACGAACATACAGCCCAACAGCACAACCATGTTCCTATTCCATCGGCTTCCCTTACAAGTGAGTCAGCTGCCGATAGAATAGGAACATGGTGGTGCAGAGAATGGCTGGAATGAGTTAGGTTTTGGAATCTTGTGTCTATTAATATCAAATCCAATAGTTGAGAGGATGAGGGCTCTGTGGAAATAAAGGCAGATTCAAACATTTCATGGGCAAAGTTATACATCAGTAACCAACAGGCCCTGAAAGAAATAGCAGTCATTTTATTTTGAACCATTGTGATTAATCTCTCCTAGGCATTCTCTCACTACCTTTGGTTCCTCCAAAAAATGATTGGAATCCTACAAACCCATAACTCAAAGGAGAGAGAGACCTAAAGGAAACCTTGGTTTTGTGAAAGGTAGTTGCCAAGCCTATATGTCATTATTGTATGAAAAGCAAAAAGAAAGAAACAGAGCGGCTTTTTATGGCAACAAATATAAAACATTTACTTCTTATATGATGCTGTCTGCAGACATCCTGCCTTTATCTTTCTAAAAAAAAGCACTTGATAATGTGGACTAGTTTGTTAACATTTTCAAGACCCAACAAAATTCTGGAACTTACACCCTGAAGTTTCTCTGCTTCAATCTTCCTTCCTCTCAGTCATAATTGAAAGCTTCCAAAGATATTAGTTCTTTGACGAAGAGCACAACACATTTCTGCCATCTTACATATTTATACATTTATGTGGAATGACAAATAACTTCTTCCTAACAAGTCATCAATTTACCAATCAATATCTGATCTACTGGAAAGTGGTCGCTCTAAATCCTGAGGAAGCCAAATGGTGAAATGGGTTGGTTGAAAAGAGACAGTTCTTGTAAACCATGTAACCAGATCAGTAAAGTGTCATTGTTATTTTCCATACAAACATACTGGGATATCCGTCAGGTGTATACCCAAGATAGTTGAGCTCTGTATAGCTAACACTATACTATGATATAGTAAATGTTTTATATTTATTGCCACAAAAAGCCGCTCTGTTTCTTCCTTTTTGCTTTTCATACATTCATTCCTACATAGTACATATATATTATAAACTCCAATATCAGCTAAATGTGTTTTAGTTAACTTACCCCTGAGGAATCCAATAGGCGAAATGTGTTTGGAAACTAAAGAATCATTTAGCTTATTTTCTATAACACTGATACACTTGGAAACATGTATAGCTCTTAGTCAACACCCCGAATTCCAAACTGGGCTTGGACCTATCTAATGTAATTGTGAAACCGCTGCTTATGTTTTATTTGTACTGAACATTTGTAATTCTTTAATGTGTATGAAATGAATACATATTAAGTTGCCAAACTTAAAAAAAACAGTTGCTCTGCTCTAGTCTTTCTTTCTGTATACTAATATTGTTTCTATTATACTAAGTACTGAAAGTGTAAAATATCCCTATCAGAGGTTTTTTTTTT
>NC_092858.1:131694086-131715378 GCF_032062135.1 Pyxicephalus adspersus
ATTCACTTTCATCAGTGAGGCTGGGTGATCCAGCAAACCTGGAATAGATCTCCTAAAGCCATTTGCAATTTGTTAGCAAATGTTTTCAATCCTGGACCACATCCATTCCAGGTTTGCTGGATCACACAGCTTTACGGATGAAAGTGTATTCTCTCCAGACTTGGAGAGCTGTAATAAATCAGGGCCATTGTCTCAGATGACACCATGCTAATACTACAACATGTAAATATGCCAACACAAAAAATATATTTAATTAAAAACAAAATAAAATTACTCTTATTATATTTATGTAAGGACTTCTGAATCCAAAGCACTAACATAAATAAAATATAGAAGCACCAAAAGGTGCGTTTACTTTAAAAAATCAGCCTAAAGTTCTTTCACTGCAATATTTAACACAAGGCCGATTTTGAAGTAGTACTTCTTCATATCGTTAGATAGAAAGGCACATTTGGATGAGAGAAAGGTCTGCACAAGTTGACACTTTCTTTTCTTTGAAGTACGTTGGAAAAGACATGTATTTAAATCTGAAAAGCATAACAAGTGACAGCTACACTTTTAGATTTGAATTTCCCTAAAAGCCGGATTTAACATTGGAAAGATAGTAACATCATTAAATGTTTAGCTGATAAAGATATAGTACATGAAACATATATATACCTTAAGGATATTTTCAGGTTGACAGGTTTCATTTTCGGCTTCCCTTCAATTTAAGGGATAATTAAATATGACCATTTAAGTGTATCTATTACAAACACTTTAAAACTCTTTTCTGTTCTTACTGCAGTCAGCATAACTGGCTTTTACCTCCTGTCTGGTAAAAAGGTTGCTCCATCGTTTGCAAAGCTTGAGTGTGTTGGGACAGGATAACAGTGAGGTCTTTATGCCCAAAATATTTCAACTAGCACCCCTCAAAATTAACACCCCCGCTTCAATAGCATCTTTTGTTTTATAGCTTTTTAAATGTGGAAAATGGGCAGATATCAAAACCTCTCCTAGTGCATTAATAACTGCGGTGCTAAAGATAATTAAATATTATTTAATTTTAGGGCTATGTATTCTGGAGGATTAAGCACCTGTTGACTCATCAGCTATGACTTTTGAACTGCAAGTTGTGGCAGAGCCTGCTAATAAAAACAAATGCTGGTTAGTTTGCATGATAATTTGGGCAACCTGGACCAGACCAGAACTTTATATGTACATTACAATTTGAGTTTCATCAGACCCGCTTTCATGAGAATATACTGTACCATTTGCTTGATGCTTTTTTTATATGGAGCCTTCAAAGGTTACAATGGATCAGTGTTTATGCGGATGTACCACATCATTAGTTGGCAGCATGTTGTTTATACTTAACTGCATATAGAGTCCTGAAGCTATACTGGAATAATAGTAAATATGAGTCTACACAAGATTGGACACATCAATTCCTGAACAAATGTCAGTAGACAGCAAACTGACCTATTACAAAAATGAATGTGCACATTTTTTTAGAAAATGCCCCAATAACCCATGCACTTGCTGTCAGCAGATCAGTGTATTGTTTGTAAAAAAAAAGGGTTGACTAGTATGTTCTGTATGATCTCCTTCTTTAACATTTGGATACAAAAGTAAAATATTAAGGACACACATTCTGGATATAAAAACAGTGTGACAAAAGGGTTAATTTGTATGGCTTTAGAAGAAATATCAACTGATGCAACATATGAGTATAATTTAGAAGAAGAAGAAGAGGGTAATGATGGAGGCTTTTTGTTTTTATAGTGTATATGTACTCAAACCTGATTTTTAGATTTATTATATCTACAATATGTCTACAATATACATTATTCTTAGGGTTGTATTTATGGTTTTGAGAATGAATGTTTCTAAGAGGAACATTTTATGTAGACATCTATGAGAATCCATCTTGCAAGTGGAATATTGCAACAGGTGTGTATTTTGTTAAATGCTGCAAAGAAAACCTTTCATTACGGTTTATTGATAGAGGTTCCAATTGCAAAGTTAAAAAGACCCTGTAGGTTTCTAAAACAAGTTTCACCCAAAGATCCCTACAGGAGAAAACCATTATACTTACTTGTCCAGCAGTTCCAGTTCATTGTTCTTGTTCCAGTTCTGCTGCCTCTATTAATGTCTTAGGCATTTGGCACTTCCTGTTTCTCACTATAGACTTTGGTTCTTTCCCTTGACCCCCAAGTTGCTCTTTTGCTGTTGGTGTTGAAAGAAGGAGTCATAGCACACAACAGGGAACATGGACAACTAAAACATGGAGGGAAGGCAAGAGACACAGATCACTGGGGAGGTCAGTATATCGGCACCTTTACATGGAACTTCATATGTGTTTTTTTAGACAGACAGGGTTTCTTTAAATAAGAATAAAGACCTACATGGGCTGGTATTCATCAGAGGGAAAATGTTGAAGCAGTGGCTGCATCTGATGGTTTTGCCTGCTCCATTTTTGATAGCACATGCAATAACACCATGCATCTGAGCTGATAAACAGCAGGTTTTTGATCAATAAAATAAAGAGCTGTAGGGCTTGTCTTATAACAGCCCAATTCATCACTTCCTTCATAGCCACGTTTAATGTTAGTCTTGTTCTGACAGAAACATTTCTTGAAAGGTTGTACAATTTGTGCAGCGCATAATTTGCTGTAAGGGCACATGAGTTTGTAAACAGCAAATAATGTATTACAATTTAAGTAGTCATTAATTTTGAATGATTTATCTAAGCAGGGAGTGCAAAACAAGTGTATGTATCTATGAACTGGAATTGAAACTGGTATAGTTACATATGAATGTAAATGTTGTATAAGTCACAGGTGGATATTTTGGGGATTTTTTTAATTTAAAATTAACCAATTAAGGGAATGTATAAGTGTCTTGTATATATAATTATTATTTTAGAATAAAGATAAAAAATAAAATTAGTTTTAGTTAAATAGGTATAAAAAATAATAATAGGTAGTCTTCAACATAGGCAACAGCTGGAGCTATTGACTCCTTTTTAGTGTATTAAGCTTTTTCAGCTCTAGCAACTGATTTTATATTAAATGGCCCATTAGGAGGTTTTAATCAGACAAACTCAGCTAGAGAGCAATTAGTGTCTAATGTGCTTACTTTTAAGATAACATTGTGCTCTGGGAATTCTTTCTCATGTACTTCATATGTATTTGTAAAACATAAATATATCTAATAATGTATGTGTTTATCTTATATAGATTAACAACCTAAATGTATAAACATGAACAATTAAAAATAAAAAGTTCAAGCCTAAAGAAATGTATGCTTTCGTCTACCTCTTGAGGCTTAACTGGTTAGTAAAACTACTTGTCAATAAAAACACCTGGCCATCTTAGATGCTTTCAAAGTAGATGTTAAGGTTTCAAAGATGTGCCTACAAATTGGGGAAAGGTAAAGTTCTTTTTAAAGCCCATGGGTTTGCTCTAGGAAACATGATCTATTTGTAAATTGACAGGCAGTAGCTTTTCACTATTATAGCTCTGTTGAAAATGGTCCCAGATTTCAGCTGCTATGGCGGGTCCAGCAAGTGCCAATTTTAATCCCAGCAGCAGAATCAATCACTTAGCTACAAAGCTTGCCATAGAGTATCATAGCACAATGTTAACATAATGGTTCTTATTCGTTAAAGTTTTCCAAGTTTTCTGCAGAAGATACACTTTCATCTGTGAACCTGGGGGATCCAGCAAACCTGGAATGCATCTGGTTCAGGATTGAAAACATTTGCTAACAAATATCAAATGATTTTTAGGAAATCCAGTGCAGGTTTGCTGAATCACCCAGGGTCACCGATGAAAGCTTTTATAAATTAGGCCCTATTTTTACACATTGTTGCTTTTGAGCTTTCCTTTAATCTCCAGTGGCAATCTTAACACAGGATTTAGCAGGTTCATCTCCAAACTCCTCTGTAGCAACATCATCAAGGCAGAACATATTAGTTTATTGAACGTTTTCTGTAGAAGTAAGTAGGAGGACAGTGGTGGAACATGACACAATAGAACACCCTGCTTCTTAATAAATACTGGGACCCCAACACCCACTTTGTCATCACAACCCTCCATTATTATTAATATTAATATTATTATTATTATTATCAATAATAAACAGGATTTATATAGCGCCAACATATTACTCAGCGCTGTACATTAAATAGGGGTTGAAAATGACAGACGAATACAAACAGTGATCCATTTCACCAATTCATGCTGGGACCCCAACAACCACCTTTTTATTTTAGTGCTATGCTATCTTTTCATACAAATATACCTATTATACTTGTGTGTTGTGATGGGAAATTGGAGGAGAAAAAAGCTCCTCTAAATGTAATGGTGACTTTTCGCTTTATTAATTTGCTGTATTGTATAAAAAATGCATCTACTTGATGTCCTTGTATTCAGGAGACATTACAACCGGGTAAAAGGTATGATTTTGCAAGATGAGAGTACACAAAATTGGACAAGCTCATGATAGCAGTTTTTAACAATGTACATGGACTGATGATAGATCTCATGTTAAGAGATACATCCATATTTCTCATTATCTGCACCACTTTGAAGCAAAAAGCTTTTTGCTGACCCTGATCAAATATTAGATAAAGCCGTGTTAACCTGCAAAAAATACAGATACACCTGAACATATCTTAAAGCTGTGATACTTTAGTAATAAACACTGTGTATACTGCATATGTTTAATATACAAATGAACTACCCATTCTAGTACTGAGTTACCAACATTTATTTGAGCATAATTTCTTTTCTGATCATTGATTTCATAGGAATGTCATAACAGTGTTTACTTATTACCATCAAATAGTAGACATTTTTTTCATCATATCAAGTATTTTATTTCTATTTTCCATATGTAATAGGAATCATTCAAATATTTTATTATTTATTACTACCTCTATAATGTATAGCATTATGATTTTAACAAATTTAGTTCAAATCTGACAAAAATGACTTTATCCCTATTGAGGTCTATGGAAAGGGAATCTTGGTATTAACCTATAACTATTTGTTGGACTAAAGTGTATACAACTGTCCCAAAAAGGTAAGGGGCATGTAGCAATGCAAAAAAGAGAGGACCGTTAGTGTGCACATTGGCACATATTGGGGCTACCAGCAGACAAGCTGGGGGGTTGTAGGGGTGGGTTCTGAAAACCATTTTTCATTAGTAGGTTATCAAATCTCTACCCTAATGCAAATGAATAGGTACAAGGTATCCCACCCAATCCCCTTAACATTAAATGTACACAACTAAATTCTCCCACCTGGTAGTAAAATGTACTTTTATTGCAACAAAAACAAAAAATATTCTAAATAATGTCCCCAGAAATAATTCTATGAAACACATTTTCTGGTAATTCAAACAACTTCAACCTTGACCACCTGCTGACCAGCTGATTTTAATACTCCAACTTCTGTATCTGAACAACAGAACCCCTTTTGTGTTACTATGGCTGGGAATATTAGGTGATGTCATTATTCAAATTTGGTCATGAACAAAATTGTTTGCCACGATTTTAATGTACCCAACAAACACATGGAATTTTAACCACGTCCATAAATTAACCTGAAGCTCGTCCCGAATTCCCAAACAATGAGAATATGGTAAGTACAAAAAAAATCAAATCACTATTCCTCCCATATTTGTTGTAGATTCTTATAAAAACCCAAATTGGAGTCCTTAAAAATATGTATTTTTACTAAAATACTGCTGAAGTGGTATCTTGACATCATGCTCTGCTTTAAACATTCAGCTGTGAAATACCAGATTTTCTACAAGCTTTGAAAGCACTGGACACTTTAATGATGCTGGTATGAGTTAAGCACCAAGAACAGCAGGTTTTAGAGCTGATTTAGGAAATAATTAAATCCTTGTTAAACCTAGACCTAAATTCAGGATTCTTCTCCAAAAAAGGAGGAGGCCACAGTTTTTTTTAGCATTTTTAGCTTAAATATATTTAAGGCAAACATGTGCGCTGTGTGATTTATAAATAACAGTTTGTGTGAATGTAGTGATTTTTGTTTTCATTTGATAGTTTTATTTTTTTTTTCATAGTTTTTTGTTTTTTTTTAATTCAAAAACGACATGCGTTGGTGTTTTACAAAAATTCAATGTGTAAATCTATACATTGTCTAAATACTTCTCATGGTATGCTGTAGATTTTTATAGTAAATAAGTGGCACAGTGGTATATTGAGTGCCCCATTGCTAAAGTGTCCTCTTACTTATGATGAGAAGAATGCCCTTGATTGTACATTATTCCCAGAAGCAACAGGCTGAATCAGACTTTCAAAAACAAATTCATAAATGGTGCTTGTGTATAAATGGTGGTCTTAATCGAAGTACTAGTAGCACATCCATTTTTATTAATTAGGCACATTCAAACCAAAATTGAAAATGACAGTGGGTCTTGATTGTGGGTCATTATTAAGGTTTAAAACCATTTTTCATGTAATATCTTTTTAAATAGAGCAAAATCTCCTTACAATTTTGACAAAGATGCAGGTACTGGCCATACTTTCTGATCATTGGTGCTGGTTTTGCTCCTCTGTATACATCATTTATATATAACTAGTAATAAAGTACACGCCAGGGCCAGGTAGGTTGGTCCATATTTCCATTACATAATGCCCGGGTATTGAGTGTCCTAAATCAGCTAGATGAACCTATTTGCTGGTAATTCAACTTCAAATGTTCTTTCCCACTCATCACGCACAAATACTTTTACAGGTTTGCTTCAATATTTATCAGTAGAAATATATAAAACAAATATGACTGTAAATTTTAAAACTGCTCAGTGTATCTTTTTGTTTCCATTCAGCTGCATGCTGTGCCAACATTACTTCTGCAGTCAATTGCAAATTGTGATATCCAGCTTCATAATGATGTGTTATGTTACCTGGGGGAACTATGTCATACTGCACTTATGCTGAACAGATTCTTTACTATTTTTTAGGCAAGGTATCTGAGATATCTTGACATTTTGGAGAAGGCTCATTGTTTTAAAAAACTCACGAGATAAAGATTTGCTGAGCCATGTAACCTTTAGCAGTTATATAAAAGAACAAGCAGCTATGAACTTTAACAAAATCAGACTCCATGAATCATATAATAAATGGTTAAATAATGTGCTTATGATAATATACTTCGAACTTTAGTTAATTTAGAAACAAAAAAAATCTATAATGCTTTTGATTCAAAAGGTGAGAAGTCTAAAATGTAATTTACGCTTTGTTTTTGACCTTTGGTTATTTTGGGCTCTTTACGTGTTATTCTCTATGGAGATTTTACCAAGTTATCAGAGAACTACATTTTAATCAAAGGTCCCAGATAAAACAGAAATGTTTTGAATTACATATTTCTAAATCAGAGAGCTATACTAAAATATCTACCTTGTAGGAGCTTAGGTTTTTTGATTATCAGGATCTGCTGCCAGGTTTTAACTGTGGGCTCAAAGCAGAACATTCCCAATGGCAAGCCCCCCAATCCGTCCAGAGTTACAAGCTGGATCAGCTTCTCTTCTATTTGGCACTCACCATAGAAGAGTCTTTCATCCTCCTGGGTTCTTAACATGTCACTCGATTTCAAGGTGCAAGATTGGGTGATGTGTCTTTCCAAAAATGTAAAAATATATATTGTATGGGTGAAAGCAGCACTTTTTTTACATTCTAAAAAAGCTCCCTTTAATGCATGCCTGATCCTGGGCATGTGCAGAAAGAGCAGCCTACAGCCTCCTGGGATATGTGACAAATGTATCTTGAGAGGGTACCGCCATGGCAGGAATTACATAAAAGGAGAGGTCCTCCTTAAAAAATGAAAAATTAAAAAAAAAAAAAATATAAAATCACATTTACATTATATAAAATAATTAGCTACCTTTTTTTAATGTTAAATTTGTGGTGATTGGTCCACTTTAAAATAGGGTATTTGAGGACATTACCGTTTGAAGGCATAGGCTATAACTAGCTTTTTGGCCAATCAGGGCATCTTTCTGCATAAAGATCCTACCTGTGAGACATATATGCAAAAACCAAAACTCCTAAAAGGTAAGTATAACTAGTCTTTAGAAATGACAAGGATGGAATAGCTAAAGATGAGTTTTGCATGCTGCACCCAAAACTGACATTTTCAGCAAGCCAAAACATCAGGCAAAGTTGGAATATAAAACATATTACCAAATATAAATATATTTTAGGATGAAATGGCCTTTAAGCACATTGTAAAGTTACTGATATGCCTTTTTAAAGGAAGATATTTTACATGATTTCCAGTTTTATTAGTGCAATACGCTTTGTTTTAATTAGTGGAAAACTTTTTGTTTTAATTTCTTTGTTGGACAATTGCAAAGTGGAAAGCCTATCTTAACAGCAAAGGGCAAAGTGGGACAGATTTTATGCCAAAGCAATGTTTTTGCAAGATTGCTTTGTCAGAGTGATCACTCTCAAATGACAGCTGACACTAGCTGGAAAGGGAATCAATGTATTCAGCTTCAAGCACCTTTACTGTGACCATGGCAGGATGTGTAGTTTAAAGAATTCTAAATAACCAACTTCTACTACATTGTACAGAAATGCACACTGAAAAGAACAAGATAGCTTTGCCATTTAATGGTTAAGGTTCAATGAAGTCCCATAATCATAATGTATAATTAAATATTCATAATAATATCATTATTATACCCCCTTACTTTGGGCCCATTGGGCTCTAAAAATCCTATTGAAAGTTCTCTGCAAAGGCATTAGGGAACCATTGAAGTAGCAGTACCCCCACCCCAAAAAATACTTCTTTTAACAGTTTGCATTTAGATAAATAAATCTGTTGATGCTGCAAGTAACTAACTCTTCCTTCTTTGCAGTAGCAATACATTGTAAACTTATTTAGAGTATGCAGCATGTGTGCATGTTCCAGATATTCCTCCTAATATTCCTGCTAATGTCACAGGCACCACTGCCTTACAGGGTGGCTAAAAGCATTTGCTTGACAGTGGCTCCTTCACTGAGTTTTGTAGTCAGTCACTATTTCAAAGCTCATCATCAATACTAGTCAATCTGCCTCCCACCCACAGCTCTCAGAAAACAGAAGGCAAATGACAGTCATGTGACAGCAACGAAAATCTTGGGGGGGAAGGGGTGAGAAAGGGCACCTTTTTTGATTATACTTTTAATTTGAAGGGTTAAGAAGGCTGTGGGAAGGGTGGTTTCTAATTTTCAACCATGTGGATTTACTTGCACAGTAAAATACGGTAGGACAAGAGAGGATGTCTGCTCTACAGGGTTATTGGAAAGAGTTCAGGCTTCTAATAATGGCCCCTAAACTACTGAAAACCAATTTCATTGCAAATAAATCTTGTCAAAAGCAATATTTTTTAGGTTTCTAACTCTAATAAATATAACTTCAGAAATGTAACTTTTTCTTGATAATACATCACTCAAGATACATTTACTCAACAGGATGCTAAAAAAATATCAAGTGTGTCATCAGAAATTGACTTTTTGTCTTTTTTTCAGTGTTTGAATATATACAAGTAAATGCTATTATCCAGCATGTTATTGCTGCATGGGAATCAATACAAAAAATGTTCGGGATTAACTTTTCTAAACTGCAATTTCATCCACAATGAACACTTACTTTAAACATTTTGAATAAAGGTAGTAAATGTATTTCTTTCGCTTCGAAGAGGACTGCTATAAAGGTAGCATTTCACCAACTGCAAAAGGTTTTTCTCTGAACATCTTGATAAGTATTTCTAGGTCGATTTTTCAAGTCTGCTTTAGTTATTTCATTTTACTTTGTTATCTTGATATATCCAGTTTTTGTATTTTTGCAAAGAATAGTAAAGTCAACAAATGCTACTTTAAAATGAGTATGCAAAAAAGGAAAGTTTATATATTTTTGAGTTCATTTAATCTGGTGCATTCATTTTATAAGTAATTAGTAAATAAAAGAAAATTTTGCCACCAAGGATATAAACTGAAGTAGGCCACAGTGCAACAACATGGATACTCTTTTAATATTATCCATATATATATGATGGTCAGAAGGAGAAAACTGAAATTTTTATTTGGTGGTTATTTGGAATAGGTATAACCCCTTAGGTTTCTGATTTGGCAGAGGAAGAATGTCCCCATTTGTTGCTATCTAGATTATAAATGTCCTTATCCTTACATTGGTGGGCAGAGTGACGAAAAATGTCCATTCACATTGGTAGTCAAGAAGAAAAAAATTGCCCTTTCACATCAGTGCTTACAGAAAATGATAATATCTATTACAGATAAATAATCAGATAGAGGTAGAAAAAAGTAAGAGATAGGAGATGGTTTTCTGCGGGTTCTGGGCAGTTGGCTCTGCTAAGTGATGTTAGCATTGAGACTTTACAGGATGTTGCCTATCCAGAGTATGAAACAGGAGACCAAGGACACTTGCCAGGTTTTGGTAACATCACAATGATGTATCGCACATGATGATGATCATAGCACAGTGCAGTATACATACACATTCCAAAAGTAGCAGTGTCAGTATGTATTGGAAACAAAATAATGATTCAGTGCTTAGCTAAATACTTTTTTAAGGATTCAAAGGATCTTTATTTACTTTAATAAAGAAAAGAAAAAAAAAAAAAAACAGAGAACAGAGTTTTTTTGGTCAGTGATGGGAGTTAAAGGCCAATGTCCAGACTTCTGAAGAAGCTCAAAGGGAAAAACACGTTGGTTTAGAAACTGAAAATACACGTACTTCAACTCTCTTCATACCATACATGGGTAGGAAGTGAAGCATAAATATTAGTTAAACAAGTCAGTCAGGGAATTATCTGTCTAGACATTGGCCTTTAACTCTCATCACATGTAATGGGACAAGGCAATAATTTATTTTGTGTAAATTGCCAAATATAAGTGTATATATTATCACCATTTGTTGTTGAATAAAATATTTGACATCAGTGGCCAAAAAAACCCTGTTCTCTGTTTTTATGTTCTTTTCCTATATGCATAAGTGAGGGGTCAGGCCACCCAATTACTGTCACAGGCAAGGGTATGATCTTCTTCTCTTTAATCTTGTGTTTCTCTATATTGATATACTTTAATGAAGTCCCCCAGTTTTATTTATTAGAAGGTGATTTTATGGCATAACACTGTTTAACACCATATTTCCTTTTACAGCTGTGGCCTGGTGGTTTTTGCTATCATTGTGTCTCTTTTTGTGCAAAACACAGTGACTACAATGACCTAAGGGGTTTGTTAGTAAACTAACCTATGTGATCACTATGCCAAAGATAGAGGAGACCTATATTTCCACTGTCTGACAATTAAGAAAATACACAGGTGTATATGCCTAGTTCTCATTAAATTCAGATTCCTCCTGCAGGGGACATTGTTCATAAAATGTAATAATCACATTACAGATAACAAATAGTTAGAAACATGGTTAAAAAAAAACGATTGCTGTTTGATGTCTGTGGATGTTGGGGTTTACACATTTCTGTTTTTCTGAATAAAAACTCAATAATTTTGTTAGCTTTAAAATAGTTATAAAAAAATACTCATTCATTTGTACTTTTATAGCTATCAGATACATGTGTTTGTTTGCTGTTATTATCATGAGACAAATTGTATTTCAATTTTACTAGTTCCTTATCAGCAGTTATTTTTAGTGCAATTAATATAGGGATTTATGAGGCAGGCATAATATCATTCCAAGATGATATACTGCCCACATCAGAATCAAGATGATTGTAATTTCACTTGTTAAATCCTGTGTGACCGCATGAGAAATTTGTCAAGCATGTCAGAAAAGGCCTGCTAATAAAAGTTTACAAACATGCAGCCATACTGTTCATCGACAGTGTAAGTGCAATTCTTTTAGATTTTTTTTTAACTGGGAGAGTTCTGCAAAAAAGCTGTAAAACACGAGTTATGTCATAAATTACCTGGACAAGTCAAGCACTGTGAGCAAGGCCATTGGGAATTTTAGGTAGAATAGAAACTAGACAGACTGTTCTATAAACTATTGTGAATCACACAGCCCTTTTCAAACTAATTAGTATTTGGAACCTGGAAATCAGCTGGGAGGTAACAAGGACTACTATTTTTACAACTCTGTATTCTAGGAAATCTTTATTAGGGAACTTTATATAAACTTTCTCTAAAATATAGTACTAACAGGCAAAATCAATTTTTTTAGGTTAAGAACCTAAGTTCACTGCATTAAGGGCTAATGTAGCCCCCCTAAAAAGCAGCTACAGTACATAATGTATATGTTTATTACATAAAGTCACATACATGGTTTACAAAATAATTAACATATACAAATGAAAATGAGGAAATTCGTTTTTTAACTAACTGTTTAACAGTCCCTAAGCATGAAATGTAATTTATCTGCCATTTGTTGTTGACCGGACCAATATCTTTATTGAGCCAGCAGGGCAATAAAGATATTGGTCCAGCTTTATTAAAGGATACACTTTTAATCTGTGAACCCGGTTAATCTAGCAAATTTGGAATTGATTTCTCTAAAGTTAATAAATGCTAGCAAAAGTTTTGACTCTTGAACCAGATCTATTCCAGGTTTGCTGGATCACCCAGCTACACTGATGAAATTGTATCCTCTCCAGCCTTGGAGAGTTTTATTAAATCAGGCCCATTATATTGAGAGTTATTACCATGTCAATCAAAGGCTTGGGGGGTCTTTTTGTGCATGCTGGGGGAACTAGTAAATGTCTGGGATGCAACCTCTTTTTCTTCTGTTCCCTCAGGCTTTTCTCCATAGGCTATCCTATGCCCCATAGACTTTAAAAAGAGATATTAAGATACAATCCCTGGTGTCAGGAAGCCCAGTCATTGTATAGACAAATATACAAAGAGAGCATTTAGGAGAGATTCAGAATAGATTACCTTGACTGATGTTTGAGAACATCTCTTTTTGGGGATATCTACCCCTCACCTTCCTTCCCATGTTGCATTCAATTTGTTCTTGTTTAGGCTTACTGAACTGGCTGTTACCTATATTCATTCCAACCTGGGGCAAAAATCACTGGCTGAGAGTGGGCTTTGGAAATTCGGAAATGTTAATTAAAACTAATCAAATATCAGTATACATAATGCTATCTGGATAGACTTTATGACAGGTGGTTCTCATTATGTTGTAACCCAGTTTAAATGGTTTCTTGTCTGACTCTCTAGATTTGTTAATATCTGAAACTCATTTTATTTGTTGATATCCTTAAATGCATTATTTTGATTTTATAATAGAATGCAAAGGGCTTTAGTTATAAAAGCAAAATCAGCTATTCAATGCTATATTCTTAAAAATCAGCTAAACCCTCAGAGAAAATAGACTTTAGCTGCCCCCTGAGAGGTTTGCTTGAATGCCAGTGTCAAGTTTGTCGTAAGGCAATGGTAAAAACAATTTTGCTCTTTGAAACATGTCACAGCAGTGGCATCTAACACTGATGTGTGCATTCAGTGCAAAGCATAAAATGACAGACTTCTTTTTCTTATCCTTTTCATTTTCTTATAGGTATGCTTTCTTTCTCTCTAAGCATGCTGACATGGCAGTCTTTATTTACCAGAACATTGCTATTACTATGAAGAATAAAAGCGTTTTGGGCACAATTTTTTTTAACACTCATTGCAATCTTTAGCACCAGGATACATCATTATAGGCTATTGTAATCAGTGGAATAGTCCTCTGTATTGCACATCATCAAGTCTAAACCAATTTATTTGTGATATTGTTAAAAGGGAATTTCTTATTATGCATGTATTTTTGTGATGAATTTGTATACATTTTCAAATTGTTCACAGTTTTAAAACAAAGGATATTGAACAAATGCATAAAAAAGTAGGAAAAACAGGAAAGTTTAGTGCTTTGTCATATAACCTATTTAGGTATTATCGTAAAAAAATAAAAACAAAAAATATACTTGGTAGGATAGGTATGAAATATTTTATATTCTGTATCGTGGTTTGGAGCTGGCAGGGAGGAATTTGTAATCATTTCACATTTAACACTTTCTGTTCTAATAAGACTGTTGTTTAGGCTAAAGCTTAGGCTAAAATTATTTTCAGTTTTTCAGTAGTAATAAGCATAGGTTGAATTTTAAAACATTCTTTTTGCAAAAATGTATAGAACACATAAGGACATTTGAATGTTCCTAAAGAAAGAAACAAAGTAACAAATAGGGATCAGCGAGCAAAATTGTAAAATTTGATCTCACGGCGAATTGGGCCGTTCTCGCATAACGAACATGTAAGCGGAAGAGCCTGTGTAAATTCGGCCGTGGAGATCAAATTTTTTGGGACCTGCAAGAGCAATCGGGGGCAGAGCTGACAGCTCCGCTTACCTGATTGCTTTTGCAGCCCTGTAGTATGTGTTCTTGGATAGAGATTCTCTATCCAAGAACACAAGAGTCCTGCGACTGTGCTCATCATGAATGAGTGCAGCCGTGGGAATCATCCTGTGAGGCTAGGGGTTGCAGATGCTTGTGTGCAGGCGGCGTGCTTGCGTCGGGGGGATGGAACCAGTGGGAAATTTAAAATTGTAAGTATTTTTACATGTCAAATGTACTGATTTGACATGTAAAAATACAAAATAATCATACAGCCAGGGAGGTTAATTGGCAAATCACTTTGAAAATTGTGATGCTAGTTAAAGCAACCTGAGAAGTTAAAAAGTTTTAAATGAAATGTGTTCCTGTGTAATCCCATATTAACACTTAGGCTACCCTAATCAGCCCATATTTAGTCCCTCCTCCCTACCTAATTATTATATTCCTGTTTTTTTTCTAGCTAATTTTGGTTTTAAGTGCAACTGGAAAAAAATACTTTATTCAATTAGAAAACAACTTTGCAATGCTTTGTCATTGAATTGTTTTAGTGTTATTTAAACAGGATAAGGTGTTGCATACAATTCATACCTTTCAGCTGCAGCAACAATATATATATATATATATATATGTTTTTAAACCAATATTATGCAAAGTGTAAAAAAAGGTGTTTTTTAGCTTTGGTACACTTTTTGTTCTTGGATTGTGATAAACATAAAATCATTTTTGTGAAGGCAATATCACTAACATAAAGCCTTGTTTGTCATAAAAATATATGTGTATTCCTTTGTTATGTTTTGTAGGAGCAAAGTTATTGTGACATAAACAGGCTCATAACAGAAACATAAGAACTGTGTTAGTACAGGTATGAGAACTGAAATGGTGAACATATCATATAATATACAGCTGACCCAGAAGTCAACCATGGAAAACTGAGCAAAGTTGAGAAAAAACAATTTATAGTCTTACTTGCTTTAAAACTTTGATAACTTTCTACCCCTGTATTCTAGTAGAAATGGAGACTAGAGGTCCTATTTTAACAGACATGCAGGCATGATCCATTTCTGTTACCATCCAGACACTAAAAAAACGCAGATAGCAATTGCACATACATGAGATCAGCACCAATAAATGGAGAAATGGTCAAAAAGGAATATTTTTTAAGGACTTCTGTTTTTGATAACCAGAGCTTGAGCAAACTAAATGTCAAGGGCTTACTCACATTCATGGGTTGTGTTAACATACAATATGCCACTGTTTAACATGTGGTGCATTAAAGCAGCCTAATAATTTGAATGGATTGGCAATGCACAAAATATTTGTATCTGTAGCAAATTTTATGGTACAGCACACCACAATGCATTGTAGTCTTTTAGGGTGTTTTCTGTTATACTACAACACAGGTCCATTGGGTTGCCATTTACAGTAAATAAGACAGCTTTGTAACAATGCACCATAATGTTTGTTGTAGTTGAGTGTGCACTAACACACCACACCTGTGTGAATATGCTTTTAGAGTTTAGATCTACTTTAAAATGTAACCAATGTACTGGATCTATACCTGTTAAACAAAATTGTTCCTTGCCCGTTTTTATTTTCTCTACACAGGTAAATTACTTTTTTTGGGTCTGCCTACACATGCTTACTACACATATACTAACGCATAAAATCCTAGCCTATGGCATATATTTTGCACACAAACTGAAAACAAAAAAGATTGTAGACATTTATAAATGTAGCTAGAAGCATGGTAGGCACATGCAGACTGGGCTGATATGTAAGATCTAAGAAGCCAGCCATTATTCAGCAGCACATCATGGGCTTTGCTACAAAACAGCACCCAAGTGGTTCTAAGATCGTGCCAGTGACAGCTAACAGAATATAAAGTACAAAGCCATCAAATGATCAAAGACAGACAGGATAATTGGGTAGGCAGCATAAGGGAATCATAGTCAAAAGCAAAGTTGAGTTGTTAACAGTAACTTGGAACTAGAAATTGGGATCATAACAAGGGAACGGAAACTGAAGCCTGGAAATAAAGTCACCGAGTCACTGACAGGTAGAACAACAGGGCTGGCATTTCACAGTAGGGAGGAAGTAATTTGCATAGGGAAAAACAAAGGAAAAGCAGACAAGGTGACCATATGGGAGACAAGTCAATTCTTCTGAACCATACATGAAGCAGAAGAAGTCAGAGCAGCAAGGGTAGCTTCAGACAAAAGCATAGGTCAGATCAGGAAGGACTGACATGTAAAACAAATATCTGCATATTATGATTAGGTGTTGGTTTCCTATCTAGCAGTAAAGATTGTGAATGAAAACATTACAGCATTGCCCCAAGAAAAGCCCATTAACCTAAGACCCAGCACATGCTATATGGAGGAGGTTTCTAGGTAGGTCAACATTATACTAGAGTATTTATAGCTTATGTTCAGTGCAAGAAGCTTTGGGAATGAACTAGGACAAGAATCAGTGGCCACCATAAGGAACATTAGACAGGAACTGTCTAAAACAATGACGCCCAAATCCAAAACAACAGCAATATGTAAAACCAAAGCAAATAAAAATCAATCCGTGTGGGTGTTATCAAACGAATATACTGTAAATGGAAATACAACTACTGTAGCACAATCTGTAATTCCTGAAGGTTAATGAAAGTAAGTCAAAGACTAAATATATACTCAAGCCTTTTAGCACACTAAAACTTTAGTTAAAGATAATTCCTTTTAAGTATCCTAAAGGTTAAGTTGCTCCTAATTTTGTTATGGTTTTGAGTTATATAACTTAGCCAATGTCTTCATCTTCATGAATAATAGTAATGGCCACGTTGTACTTTCAAATTGCTTTTCTCAAGTATATTGCTACATTAAAAGCAGAATAATTGTGTCTAATTTTGCTGGGTCCCTTTGTAATTAGGAAATAAAAGTTTCTTTCTTTTAATTTTTTTTAAAGCTAATCCACTGTGTGTAGTGCCATCTATATTAATTATTGTCTCTAGTACAGCTATACCAGTGACATCACAGAAGTCAATTAGAACTCTTCATGGCTGATGAGTGGGGAACAGTTTTTTATGCAAGTCTTCTAAGCTGTAATAACACTGCTTTGTATGGCATTTTCACTTAAGAAGACTTTGTATCCAATGTTTTGCTTTTTTCAGGTTTAAAGTTGTATAAAGTTTTAAAAGGCTTAGATTTAGGCTATTGTTTGCTTTATTGTTGAATGAAAACCCATCACTGAAACAAATGAATGCCACAGTTGGTTTAAGAAAAAAATATATATCATTACTATAATGTATCAGTATAAAAAGTAATATGCAATTACAAAATATATTGTAGATTTGCTGGATAGAAAGGCAAAATATCATAGATGACCATAAGGAGATGCTACTAACCTCGGTAGAAACCAATATTTAAATAATGATTTATTAACTTGCGGTAAATGAAACAAGCCTTAGGTTTGCAGTTGTTGACTTTGAATGGCCCAGACAGATTGATGGACACAGAGACAGTATTGTCAATAGAAAATAGACAAGGAAAACTCTTGTCATGCTTGACAGTTCAGTTTAAAAAGAAGACCATAAGGGAAGTTAATAGTGTTTAAAAAAACTATTCAAGCTCAATGTTGGTAGAAGGGAACATGGATTTTTGTTAGAAAGTTATTTTTTTTACAACTATTCACCAAATAGACTTCAGGCTTTGTAATAAACCATTGCTGACTACAGCACAAAAAGAGCTTTGTCAGTTGATATTTACTTTCCTGCAAGCCTAATTTCAGAGAAACCATACAAAGAAATGCATGAAATTGCATGTTGAAGTTTAACCACGGAAAAAAAAAATTAAACATGCCAACTCAAGTAAGTAAAGATATCTGGATTATTCACTTTTACACTAGTTTCTCCAACAAACATATCTGAGTATTTGTTTTTAAATAATATATTCATTCAGAACATATGTCTTTCATTTCCATGCAGGATGCATATTTTCAAAAATATTGTCACTATGGAAAGTGGAAGTATTCTCATGCGTAATCTTGTTTTTCCTTGAAAAAGTCTAGATTTGACCCACCATTCTTCAACATTTCTAGGTTCTTATAGAAAATTAAGGCTGCCCATTATTTCAGGTATCAAACATTTGCAGTAAATGGGAGGAAAAGGCCAGCTCTTCACTTTCACTTGGGAGTTGTGTTCTAGATAGCTCTGGAACCCCAAAACCAAAAACCAAAGCAATCTGGGCCTGTGCCAAATAATTTTTTTCTTACCAGACCAACTTTGCATTCCTATACAATTTCATAGGGATGTTCAAATAGCCAACATATCAGTGTTATTTATAACATTAACCCCTCAAGTTTTAATTTTCACTTTTTGAAATGTAACTTTGAAGCAGATATAGAAATTCGACATTATTTAAACTATATCAGGCAGGATAGTAAATACCTCTGCCTGTGTCCAATACAGTACATCTTACTACTTTCTTTTACGTATGTTCTAATAAATTGCCCATCATAAGGATATAGATGCATTAATCTCCAGCTGCAATCAAAGCTAGTGCTAATAAACTGTCATTTATTGCTGCAAATAAGGGCACATTCTGACAGCCAGCTGTTTGATATCCACAGATAATCCAGTATAACCCTCAGTAATGAATGTAAAGCCCGACAACAGAACACATTTTTACTGCTCAGTCATCTGATTGCTTTGAGTTTCAATTTGTCAGAATGGCTCTAAGGGTGGAATGCTGGTGACATAATGCCGCTCGCATTGAAATGCATGCTATAATGAGCATTAAATCATTTTAATAACAGTTGCTATCTCATTTAAAACATAACCTGGTAAATGTTTGAGTATAAGCAACTTATACATCTTTCTATAGTATAGTATTGCTTACATTACTTAAGCATGTGTTTAGGATCTAGGAGAACAATATGTATGTATATGTGTGTGTGTTATGAGATTTTAAAAAAAGAAAAGTAGTAGAATTCCAATGTAAAATCTTCATTTAAAATTCAAATGAATTAATGTTCACAGATTCTTCAACTGGTAAATCCACCAAGTTTTTTTTTTCTTGGTAGAGACTTGAACCTCACTTGGCTTTTATTTGCTGTCTGTAACCCCCGTTGGGTACAATCAACCACACTATTTGTCCTGGTGACAAAAATGAACAGTAGACACAATTTAACAATTATACAAACAGGAATTGAGGGAATCGATTGGCAGAAAAGTTGGCAAAAAAAAGCCCATCCATTGTACCCCCATGTGCTGATTGCTCCAAAGATTACCAAAAGTGGGAAATTCTACTTCATAATTTTAGTTGCAGGGAATTTTGTTTGTGCTTTACTCTGTTAAAAAAAATACCAATAGGCTTTAAACAATACTTTTCTTTTTTCAACAATATAAATTATTAATACAACCCAAGCTTGTTGATTGAACAGTGAAGCTACATTTTCCTCTGGTCAGCATGTTTAGTTTCAGCATGGCACTCTTACCTCTCAGTGTTTCCTCCTTAGCTGTAACAGGTCCAGGGTCCAGTCACTACTCCAAATGCAGCCACCATCTTCCATACTGCTTCTTGTAAGTGAATGTTGAGAGCAAACAATTGCTGGAGCTTGAAGCAAGGGTTTTTTTTTTTTTATTTTTTTATGTGTACGTGCGTGCTGTTTGGTTTATTAAAAAGGTTTGCACAGGGGGTAGCTGTGATATTGACACTAGAAGAGTTAAAAGTTTGGGACAAACCATGTATCAATGACAAACGTGATTGAAATATAGTCATTTTTAATACATGTCGTTAAACCTTTTTCTGTAACAGCTTAAAAAAGGGCCATCTGGAGTTAGGCTTTTACTTGTTAGTGAAAGTATAAGATAAGGTATAAAGTTCCACTTTAAAAATTTGTGATCGGGCAGGATGGGATACCTGGCACATGCCAAATTCGTTTGCAGCTACTGGCACTTGATGAACTGCATTATCCCAGCCCAACTAATCAAGAAGGGCAAAGATCTAAGCAAAGAAGGAAAAAGATGGTGGCACCCGCGATAGAATGCAGATAGGCCAGTACAGCAGTACAACACAGGATTTAGTTCCGCATTAAGGGCTGGTAAGCTGCAATATATGTTGATATTGATGTATATTATTGCACAATGATAGCCACACAACTCATAAAAAAAAGTAATTTTCCTGAGGACAACAATGTCATGCTTGATTAGAACTCATGCAATGTTGCTTGTGCAATTTGTAAATATTGATGTCATCACCTACAATGCAGGACCAATAGTAAGCATTAGGCATATAGTAATACATAAGCATTGTAAGTGTGGGTGAAGATGGCCCACCCACAACTTGAAGTGTCAGGTTGAACAGGCATGTGGGAAGAAAATGGGAACGCTGTGGGAAGAAAATGGGACAAGGTAAATACAATTCCTACTTACAATCTCCATAGACCTAAACAAGCATTTATCACCACACTACAAGGATATATTCAGGAGTTTAGCTTCAAAGTAAAAGTTCAGCAGCTCAACATTTTTGTATCACATTCATTTACCAAGCGCTTTTACCTGTTAATGTAATTTAAGCAAACCTGTTAAATATTATTTAAAATTTTGTCTTGTTTATACTAGCTGAATTTGTAAATTCTCTGCACTCCTGTTTTATTCATCTTCATTTCAATAGAATGTGATATAAAACTACCAGCTGCAGTTGTAAGTGTTTATTTTATACTGAGCAGTTGTGCAGATCTTGACTGTACTCATCGGCCATAGAATAATGTAATAGAATAATGTATGGCAGAAAAGCCCCTTCTTATTAATATGCCAGACAACTATAAACTAGTAAGCTAAAGAGCATGATGGAAATGTTTCATCATTTATAAAAACTTGAATTTTTGTAACTATGGTATTCACTATACATGCCTAGCTTGTACTGTGAAGGAACATGATCAGGACTGTTTTGCATTTCCA
>NC_092858.1:131715899-131717112 GCF_032062135.1 Pyxicephalus adspersus
ATAAAAACAGAACCTGGACATTGTTTACTGTTTTTTTTAAGAATGGAAAACTTGGAAATTTAGCCATTCAAAGTAGGAGAATAAATTACTCTCAACATTTTAAACAAACTACAAAATGAGTTTTTCAAAGTTTTAATATAGGAAGTCTATTTACATAATAAAAAAGGTTTGTTGTTGTAGGTGTCAGGTAACTGTTAAGGTCCAATGGCCACATCTTCTTAATGCTGCACTTTTAGCAGCCACCATTCGAGGACACTTTCTATGCATTTACTGTATTTGGGTATCCCTATGCCTTAAACACCAGATTATCAGTAGTGCCCGAAAATCTGATCCTAATGAGAGGCCTTTCAACAGTAAAGTTTGAGTTTACAACTGTGGAGTTGTCAAGGTGAGTAAATAAAAATGTTTCCAGTGATAATGCGTGCCAAGTGTCTAAACCGTCCGTTCTCAACCAGGGTTCAGTTGACTTCAATAGGTAGCTAGGGGTATCTAGTGTTGTTGCTGATTGACCTTTCTTTAGATAGCGTTGCCCAGTTTTTCGGTCCAAGACCACTTACCAGAGCCAGTGGCATGACACTAATAATTCATTTAGCTGTCTGTAAAGGTCAAATTATGAACCACCAACTGGTTCAAGCAATAACCACCTGCCATTAGTCTCACTGACTCCCGATTATTACTTTTTACTGGGGTTCCCCAAGACCTGAAAATTATTTCAAAGGTTATTCTGGGGTAAAAACGTTGAGGAATACTAGTCTAAAATAAAAATGGATCACAATCATACAGCTAATAGGCAATTAAATGAAACAAGTAACTGTTTATGTTAATTTTGCAATATTTACTTAGCTTGTGAAGAAAATGAAGCTCTAATTAATACCCAGCCATATGCATGTAAGATTACATAAGTATTGCTTTCCAAGTAAATACAGCAAATGCACTTTTTCTAAACTAAGTCAAAATTTAATTTAGAAAGCAGACATTCACTTAGCAAAGTGAATGTTTACTTGCTAGGTGAACAGTTTATTCTGCTTAGTAAACCAACCTGACGTTTTCTAACATTTTTAAATTTAAAGAAAAAAGAATTCCAATCAGAAATTGCAATTATTTAAATGAGTTTCTATTGTAAAACAGATGTTTTAGGTAGTGATGAGTGAACCTGAGCACATCACATGTAAATACGATGTATTCACAATCCTCCCTGCATATAACATAACAT
>NC_092858.1:131717165-131742166 GCF_032062135.1 Pyxicephalus adspersus
TGGGATTTGTTTTTGCACTCTTCACAGATTATTAGAATCAGGATCTGATTGTCAAATAAGTTGGAGGTGGGAAACATTTTCTTTTTAGCAACCTACATTTCCTGTAGTATACGGCCTTAAAATTTGTCCAAGCAGCTGTTCAGTTCTTACGGCAGTAAATCTGTGTTTGTGGTTCACAGTGAACATGTTCCAAAAAGTAACAACAAACTGAGCTCTTGAAAGTAGCACCATTATTTGGGTCCTTAACTGAGCTATGGAAATTGGCAATAGCATTCAGGTGCTAGACATTAAAAAGCTGACCACGCCTGTGCAGTGCCAGACTAATACCTGGGTATGGCACCATAAACACATGCCCACATTGGTTTCAGTTCGAAAACATTTATATGTTTATGCATTTACACCTCATTTCATAATGGCAAGGTGAACGACAATTACCTAGACCGAGCCTAACAAAGTCCACATACATCCTTAGATATAGAAGCCCGTTTTTGAAATGTCCAAATTGCCAGAGGCATTCAAGCTTTAAGGAAAGCTGCACTGACCTCTACTTCTGAAAATTTTATTTGCATTGCTATGATGGTAATCTTCTATTTCAATACTTTTTGAAACACTGACCCGAAACAAAAATAAATCAGGAGTTCTGATTTTGTTTGATTTGAGTTCTTGTCTCTAATCTGAATATTGGTTCTGAAAGGAGTATAAGGAGTATAAAAAGTATTTAAGGTAGAGGTATCCGGGCAAATAGCTTTCCTTGCATAGCAGTGATGGTTTCTATATATATAGTTATACAAGTTTCTTTAAAGAGTCCAATAAGACTGGTGCAAAAAACATGGTTAAATGCTGCAATGCTGGCACCCGAATACACATTTAAGGTAGCTGGCAATGCATCCAAACTGAAGAGCAGCCCAGGACTCATAGATTTTGTGTTTAAGGTATATGATCAAAATCAGGTGCAATTTTCTGTGTGTTAAGATAAACATGCTTGTTTTACACATGGTGGCAGGTTGCTTTATTGCTACACATAATATGAAAGGAACCTGCAACCCACTTTTACCATTTGCTTGCACTGCTTAGGTGTGGCTTACAATGTCATTAATATTCTGTGTAAGCAGTATACCCATGTTATATATGTTAGTTCAAAGCCATTGTAGCTTTTCATAAAAGATTTTCCAACATATTTTTTCATGTAGCTTTTAATATGACATGTAAAATAGGGATTAAAGGCATAAATGTGTCTTTACAAGCTTTAAAGTCCAAGCAGAGATCAGTATAACAGCACACTCTCCCTAAGGTTTAGAATGTTATGCCAGTCAAAAGAGTGAAATGAATAATTTCTGCAAACATAAAAACAATTGTAAACCTACGGCCATTAGGGAATGATATTTAACACTAAGCAGAATAGCTGGTATTTATAAAGCAACACCGTCTCTGCAGCACAAAACAGTGTCCACTGGGGTACAGAACAGCAGTATGTACAGCTATTAACAGTAATCCTAGATAAAGAGAACACATGTAGCCCATGCTTTATAGCCTTTCTCGAATAAAAGGTGTAAACGTTAGCTGTAACATCATAATTACACTAAGCTATTTTTAAAGTATCTTGTTGCTGATGGTAAAAGTGAAAGCAGTCATGCACTCCGTGCAGCTCTGCATCTCACTGATATACTATCCATGTAACAATAATGCGTGAAAGCAGGTTAACGTCTTGTTGCTGGTATAAAAAATGGTAACATTCCCTGGAATAAATCCTCATGGATCCTCAAATCGTTATGATTTTTTTGCTTTCTTCAACAGAATGCATGTAAAGACAGATTATTTCCCATGGTCATATATCGGAAAGGTAGTTATAAGCATGAAACACCTAATCCCAATTCTTCATAGATATATAGTGCTAATTTTCTGTGGCTGGGGCTCCCCTTGCTGTGTAAATCCACTTGAACTTTAGCAGTGTAAGTGTTTCTACAACATAAGTATTTTGGCTGCATTTGTTCATTTTTATCTCATAGCAAATCCTCATTTCCTAGCAAATCCTCATCCATATTCTGGGAGGACACCTTATGGGGACTCTCTGTAACAACTACTCCTCCATTTGAAAGTCTCTACCTATGGATGGCTTGGGTTTTCAATACATATACATGCTTCGACTGAGGTAACAGCAAATTAGTCTGAGATATTTTTCCCCTGAAGAAGCGGGTTTAATCTGTGAAATGCGTTGGGTTAAATTCAAATATCTGACTGCTACATTCTGAAGTTTTTCTTTTATTATCTAATCATTATACTAAGAAGCTGTGTCAAAGTAAGTTTCTCAAACATTGTGTTTGTGTTGTTTATACTTTTTGAAACCTGGTATTATCTTGATATATATTGAAAGGGCAATTGTTTTTATGATTTTTTTATTAATAAAGTTTGTATGACAATTTTATAATTTTATTATCAGTACCACTGAAACTCCCTGCTTTTTTCAACACCATGGTATGAATGTTTGAAGGCTCTTTGTTTATTTATTTATTTTGCAAAAGTGATTTCTAAAATGTGATTTACGCTTTGTCCCAAATATAATCTTGAAAAAAACAAACCGTTGAATGCTAACCTAATTTTGCATTTGTGTGTGTGTGTTATACACTTGTAGGTCACATCTAATATACAGGGTTTTAAAAGGAATAGAAAATCAATTACAGTCATAAAACTATGTTCAGTTTGGAGAAAACATGTCTTAGATGTAACTTAATTAACATGTTGAAATATATCCAAATCCTGCATAAGGATTTGGCAGATTGCATAATTATCTGAAAGATTGTACAAACAACAAGAGACATCAGCTGTCCATGGAAGAAAGAATTTTATTACCCATCAAGTTAGAAAGAAGTTCCCAACTGTAGAAGTGGTTACAGAGGAATTAAAATCTGGAAGTGTTCAAATAATCGCAAGCTGAAGGCAAAGAAATTATTTAAAAAGAAAACAGGGAATTGTGATTACATACCATTCATAAAGGTTTTTGTCCCCTGTCGTGTAAAATTGGCAACAGTTGCACAGTTACCTTCATTTGGATCAAAGCGAAAGTGAGGAACCTGGCTTTTTCAAGCCTATTGACTATGTAGCTATGTAACATGGTCATCATATTACATTTCCATGCCTTTATTGATCAAATGGTTTAAACAGTCTAGGTCGTTGATGGAAAAAAGTTTGTAAACCTCTGGAATAATGACATCTTGAGGAAAGGGTAATTGAAGCAAGTGATTTTAACGAATGAGTTAAATGTTTTAATCAATGCAGGTATACGTTTGAACCTATAAAACGATCACTGAATATCGGCTACCTGTTCCCCATAACAGAATTCTGTGTAGAATTGCTTGATCAAAGGAAGAGTTGTCGATGCTCAAAAGACTGGAAAATGTTACACGATTATTTTTTTAGGATTTGGACCTTAATTCTTGAAGAGTCAGATATATTCTTTGAATTAAAGGATCTGAGTTCTATTGTTACTCCTCCCTAAAATGTGAAGTCCCACAAAGACCTAAGTTAGGGAAAATTGTATAAACCTGAGGTTATAGCTACAGAATGTATGAATGAAGAACTTCCAAAATGTGTATTTGGGGAACAATTTAAAAATGTTTTAAAAATGTTTCAGAGGTGCTCAGATTCCAATTATACCCATATAGTAACCTGGCCTCCGATACTATATATGTAACATTAGTATAAGAGGAACAGCTAGTATGTTACTGAGATAGTGGGCGTTCTATGTCGTCAGGCAAATGTAGGGCCAAAAACAAGGATCTAAGAAACTGCCTGGTGTTCAACAGAGCACTCTGCAAGGCATATAGACATTGATGACTCCCTAGTTATGGTCCTAGTTAGCTTGGGAGCATCTGCAGGCAAAGTTGTGTTCAAACAGACAAAATATCAAGGCAGGTTGATAACAAGGATTGTCCAGAAACAGGAATAAATCACAAATGCATTCTAATCCTGAATATGGGACTTTTTAGTCCAAATAAACACAAATCATCTTTAAACCACATCATTAAAATTATTGTTTATTAAATGTAATTAAAAAAGCAAAATTGCTCATGTCATAAAATTCAATAATACATAATATACATCAATATTGATCTCCTAATGGGTAACCCGTCAGGGTAATCCCAATTTTTCTGTGCGTTTTGCGGAACCTAGTCCACTTCTTTAGGATATAGGAGTATACATACATACATACATAATATGAGTATCATTATATTGTTATAAATACATACAATATCTCCAAAACGTAAAATACATCAAAGCATTTGAATAAACTTCCATAGATGCTCCAGATATAGGCCCCAGCAGGGGGAACTTCTTACTCAAAATGCAATTATGCCATGAGCAATTTTGCTTTTTAAATGACATTTAGTAAACAATAATTTTAATGTTGTGGTTTAAAGATGATTTGTGTGTATTTGGCCTAAAAAGTACCATTATACAGATATTTATGTATGTGTATTTAATTTGCAGGTATGTAGCCATGTTACAGGTGGGGTTATTCTCTTTAATTGTACTACAGAAACAGGTAAAATCAGGTCAGGTGGGTAACAGGAATAGTTAAGACATTAGCAGAGGTCATTAACTAGTATCAGAGCTAAAGATCATGGATACAGGAACCTGCAAATAAATACAGAAATATTTGCTTAGGCAACTCCCCAATGCACTAAGCAGGTTTCAAAAGCTTTCCATCTCCTGACCTCAGAGGAAGCGTCCAGCAAGGGAAGAATGAGCACACCTAAACACACAGACAGCAAATAACCAGTGGTTTTATGGAGATTAGAAAGCTATTGCATAAATGAACATAAATCACATATGCCATATAAGTGGAAAACAGCAGACTGATCCTTAGAGACTCAGCTGCAACTTGAACTGTGAACAATGATATAGGTTGGTTCTGAAGACTGCAAGCTGAGGGAGAATATCAATTATCGTAAAAAAAAAATGCAGGTGTATTCTGCACATATAGCTTCTTTGTAATAAATGAACTTTTAGCTGTAACATCATAATTACTGGGAGCTTTTTTTTTATAGTATCTTTCTGTTGAAGATAAAAGGTAGTCATACACACAGCAGCCATGGAGTAACATTCTGGAGTAGATGTATAGGAGGTGATGTCTAGAAAAAAATCCTAATTGATTTTTGATTAAGTCTATGATTAAAGCGGCTTTTAACACGCAACATGATTTGCAACATGAAACCAAGATAAGATCATATATAAATATGAATTCCACACATGAATTTCAGCTAAAATCTGGTTCCTGCAATGTTACCTGTGACTCTGCAGCACCCAATAAATTCAATTTCTATGGCAAATGTTTCTGTATTAGCCTAAACATGGCAAGTAACTTACAAAAATGCTTTTTTAAATGCTTCCTACTTTTAGTACGCTTTAAAGCATACATTTTATGCCTGAAAATCCCACAGGTAATATATATAGTTTAACAAAGAATTTAAATAATACTCATTTTATTTTTTTTTCATTTGTCAATATATTGTATCATTTGTCAATATAAGTTTTTTAAACACTTTAATTTTTTTTTCAACAAACTTTATGGCTATTACAAAAGAATGAACAACCCCCTTTGTAATAGCACGGCATACCGTCACCAGTGAAGTTATAATTATCAGCTTTTCAGCTGCTGTGTAACATCTTTTTTACATTGAGTCAGTTTATCAATTTGATACCAGCTGGTTTCTTGCCTAGATAAACATCAGGTCAGGACAAAAAGGGTGCTGATTCTTTTTTATCTATGGTACATGCTAGGGAAGAGGATAACTACCACTCAGTCTAATATATTTTTATGTATACCTACATTTCCTTGATTAAAAAGCTGTTCTATACTGAGGGTTTAGGGTTCAGATGATGCAAGTTTTTATTTTATTTTTGGCAAAATTTGATAGATAGATAGATTGATAGATAGATAGATAGATAGATAGATAGATAGATGATAGACAGATAGATAGATAGATAGATAGATGACTTTATCAACTAAATTAGGTAACTATACTAGGTCAGGAGAAACTTTACATTACATTTTGGATGTTCTGCTAGATCAAGGGTGTCCAACTCTAATCCTTGACCTCAGGGAGGTTTCTGACACATTTTTAGTATTTCCCTTGCAGATTTTTCATAAGCTATGGTTTACAAAGTGTCAGAATCATGACCCCTATGTGGCCCCCAAGGACTGAAGTTAGACAGTCCATCAAGTTTACAATGAGAAAATAAAAAATATGTGAATGTATACGTCCAACCACAATTTTTTCACTGTATCATCCCATGGTGCCTCTTCAAAGCAGTTTAATGAGTAAAGTAGAAAAGGTTAAAGGAATACAGTACACAACCCAGAATTTTTTTTAAGCTGGGTGGGAAGAACTTTTAGGCAGGTGGAAGCCCCTGAATTATGACCCAACTCTTCAGTAACCACCCAAAAACAGTTGGCTGGTTGCTGAAAGATTCCGCATGGCGCACCCAGCTAAAAGGGGCAACCAAGGAGAAAACATAAATATAAGAAAATATTAGACAACCATGGGCAGTCCTGTGGCCATTGATTGTAGTACACTCATTTTCAGCTTCATCTATTTATTCTTAAACATATCATATCTTGAACATATAACAGTCATAGAAATGAACCAGGACACTGGTTATTTTTATTTTATTTGACCTAAATAGTTACAGGATTATAAAATATGTCAGAACGCAGACCTGAAATTAACTATTTTGCTACTAGTAATATACATTGACCATTTGACTATTGCCTGTATAGTTATAAATGGCAATGACCATCACAACTCAGGAGAGTGACTGGAATCAAATGTATTGCACCATCTTATAACTTATGTATATGTTCAAGTAATAGTGAATATGAGCCTTGTGTACTCTGACACATACCAGGGGGTTGGATTCAGAGTACTCTTAGAAGAATCACGAGCTAAGACTAGAGATGAACAAGCCAGATCACAGGGACAAAAAGATGAATCATCTACAGAATAGATTTTAGGAAGTTCACTCATCGCTTTTATAAACTATAATAAAAACATTCTCTTGAGATATATTAGAATGAAAAGAAGTAAATTAAGGAGTAGATTGACTTAAAGTTTTTATCTTGCTAAGTAAATTTCCAGAACTAAATGAAATTAATTCCCTCTTCTGTGAATGATTGAATAAACTGCAGGTTTGTAAGTACAATTTATTTAACCTCATTCTCTCTTCTTTTTACAAGCACAGAGTTTCCAAGGCCTGCTTTGTTGTGCAACTCACATAAAAGGACCACACAGTGCAATGCTCTCTAAAATATTTCTTGCAAGAATTACCTGCATGATATCATTGTGTTACCTTTAGCATGCAAGAATGGTTCTGCACTGCATCTCCTTGTTAAGCATTATGTACAAGAGAACACATGCAGAGCATTGATTCCTCACAGAAACTTTGTTAATCCACCTCTCCCCATTACCCAGTCTTTATTGGCTCTATTCTTTTTTAGATAGTCCATATAATTTATAAATGTTTCAAGGATGCTTTTATGAAGCCCAGCATTAAATTAGATAATCAGAAGTTATGTGTCTTGGTTAGAGAGTTTGTAGTATACAACTCTATTTTGATAAATTCTATTTTCAAATCCAACACTGGTTTTCCATGTTATGCTTTCCAAGGTAGTGGGAAACAAACAACATAGATCGTAAAATATACTGTAACAGTGACAAACAGTGTAACAAGGTGGAAGTATTTGTGGAACTACAAGTATCAGGAAGGGGTAAAGAGTGATACAAAACACTCAGGCCCTGCTTAATTAAAGGTTAGTACTTGCCTTTATTGGATGCATAGAATACAGCAAAACAGCAACAATACCAACAGCAAAATCACACAACTCCGTTTACTCCAGGGCTGCCAGCTATATGGATGCATTCTGTTTTTATTATAATGGTACTTCTATTACAACATATCAGCTCTGGATATGTTTGGTTAAATTATAGGGGGGGAAAGGGTGGGAGTTGCAAGAAGTATGCTGAGAAATTCACTGTAATTTTTAAAAACATCTTTTTTTTCTTTTTCTTCGTCAGTCTGTACAATACCTAACTACAAACTGTATAAACAGCATACATTTTTCAACAGAATATTCTTTAATTAGCTTCCACAATAATTACGTTTTACAAGGCGCAGTACACTTTTCAGACATGCCTAGGACAAAAAAACTGTAGAACTGTTAGACCTGGTTAAATGCACACATATTGCTGTATCCTTAATTCCTAATGGCAACCCAGTGCATTTAGGCACTTGGAGCCCAGCAAAACACTAACATGCATTATCTTGCATTTGCGTTCCCAAAATAGGGCAAGGTGCAGTTTTTCACAGTATTATTGTGCATTGGTGGCCCATACAGAAAGGTAATCCTGGCCTAAAGGCTGCCAGCTATATGGATGCATTCTGTTTTTATTATAATGGTACTTCTATTACAACATATCAGCTCTGGATATGTTTGGTTAAATTATAGGGGGGAAAAGGGTGGGGGTTGCAAGAAGTATGCTGAGAAATTCACTGTAATTTTTAAAAACATCTTTTTTTTCTTTTTCATCAGTCTGTACAATAACTAACTACAAACTGTATAAACAGCATATATTTTTCAACAGAATATTCTTTAATTAGCTTCCACAATAATTACTTTTTACAAGGCGCAGTACACTTTTCAGACATGCCTAGGACAAAAAAAAACTGTAGAACTGTTAGACTTGGTTAAATGCACACATATTGCTGTATCCTTAATTCCTAATGGCATCCCAGTGCATTCAGGCACTTGGAGCCCAGCAAAACACTAACATGCATTACCTTGCATTTGCGTTCCCAAAATAGGGCAAGGTGCAGTTTTTCACAGTATTATTGTGCATTGGTGGCCCATACAGAAAGGTAATCCTGGCCTAAAGGCAGCAGTGGCAGCCGGTATGCAAGTGATCATGATTCCAGATGAAAATCTAAATCGAGATTTAACAAAGAAAGCATCTCTAGTGCTTAAATCAATAGAGGATTTTAAGCCTGAATTATTTGGTTTACCACCTTACGATGAATAATTGAAATGAATGGTAGTGAAACATAATTGTCACTTCCTTCTGAAAACATAATTTGTTTAATCAAATAAAGGTTTTAACCAAAGATAAAGAAATAAATACATCTTTGTTCATTCCCTATTTTTTTCCTAATACTGACAACATAATTTTCCACAACAAACACGATCACTCAAAAGGTTGGACTTTTTATAGAGTCTGGAAAAGAAATAGCACCTATGCTTGATATGCCTGTGAAGGTTCTCATGTATGCAGGTCATTTTATTTCTAATATTTATTATTGAAGAATATTTGTAGCTCCCAAGCTGCCTCAAAAGTTTCAAAACAGATGGGGATCATCTTCAACATTACAAGAATAAGTCGAGTTGGGTGTGACTAAATATTACTAGAATTGCTAGACATACATTATTCAGCTTTATCTGTGTTTTTATCAAAGAGTTAGTCCAGACTCCAAATCAAATTTTAGGGAGCTCTGACGACAAATATTCACTTTAAGTACATAAACACAAAACAATGTTCATGATTTTCCCTTGAGGAAAAGCAATGTCATCAAAGTTCATTAACTCCAGGCAAATTCATAGATGGCATACGTACAGTATGTGGAAGGTATTGTACCTACCAAATAGATTGTATGTCTGTCCATTTATTCTTCAAATTTACACAGCCCTGCTATAATAGTTGGACTGGATTGATCATGTTTCTCTTTTACAATAAAGAAATACAACTAAGTCTTGTCTCTACTCCTAGCCCTTGAATGGGCAGTGAATGAGAAGCAGCAGACATGTGCTCATCTCTCTTTCAAGCAGTTGTATTCTACAGAGTTGCAAACTTGATTGTACTTCTGTCTCTCCTAATCTTCCATGTGTTGTACAGGCTATTACAAAAGGCTGCTGTTAAGTCATATTCAGGTAATGTAGATATTGGCCTAGAGGTAAGCTTTAAAGCCATCACTAAAAGCGGGACACCATGGAGAGATGGATCATTTTAACACAAGACTTTGTCTGCCTTCCATCATAAAGAAAATGACAGCTGGAGAACACATAATCGGCTAACATATGCAAGACTATTGATTAGCTAATATGATCTTATCTTAATTATAAGTCAATTAATATGGTAAATTGGAACAATAGTCAAAATTTCTTCTCTATCCTATAGCTGCAACACACCATATTTACTTCTGGGAACATAATCTTTTAAAGAAAAGTACCTGAAAGGGTTAAAAAGTTTAAGAAAAAAAACGGTTGAGCCAGCCAAATCCTGAGCCCAGGGAGCCCTTGACCAGGGAGTGTGCTAGATCATTTAGTCCAGATGGGTGTTTGTGTGCTGAGGGGTGTGTATGTTATTGAGCTATAGCAGCACTGAACACTGGAGTGTGACAGGAGAAAGCATCATTTTCACTGAGCTATTTTCACTTGAACATTTGTCATAAATAATAAGATGGCAGGATACAGGAGTATAAAGAGATAAAAATGTGTAAGACTACACTTAAATCATTGGCTGGAACAAACTTTAGGCATAACTTTTTTACCAAAAAGAAGCAAAATGAATTCACTGCCTTATATATATATGTTTTTAAGATTCCCATTACCTTTGGCTTCTAAATGGGGGAAAATTACTTTCAATCTTTTTTTATTTTTTTTAACAGCTGTCCATTTTTAATTTTCAAGCAAGCAATATCAGTCTCATTCACTTTATTTCAACAAAAAAAGAAAGAAAGAAATCTGCAGCATTGAGGTAAGACGTTTTGATATCTCAAGTGTTCAATGTTCTACTTGTATAAAAATTGATGCCTTTGCAGTCTTCCTGCTGGTTTCCAAATAATGGGTTTCCTAATAACTGTAGCCACCACTGTAGTGTTGTGTTTTCTGTAATCGATCTCAAGTTGTTTAAGCAACACTTTCTTATATGTATTCAGGAAAACCTTGGCAGATATCCATTGCCTCCTGTAGTTTTCTAAACCATTCCAATGATATATGTACTGTACTGTCTGATAAATTCTGTAATGTTTGATATTTCAGCATTAATCCAGCCATGTTCAGTCTTGTCAGGAAGTATCATATTCAGCACAATACATCTTCGTACATAATATTCTCATAATTATGTTCTGTCCTAAGCTGTTACTTATATCCTTTGTTTATTGTGGTTTCTTATTGTGGAGCAATTATCTGAACGTATAAAATATACTTTTTATATTCAGATGAAACAAAGCTTGGCTGTCACGCAGCAACATTTAAATATTGTCTTAGATCAGTCTCATCCTAAAGGGATTTTCTGCTTTACCTTGATATACGTCAAATCCCTATTTGAGCATTTTGTTCCCTGAAAGATAACAATTGCATTTTCTTCAGGATACATTTTTTCATGTAATCATTCCCCATACACAAGTTTCCTTACCCTACTCGGATCTGATTGTCCTACTCAGTAGGGTGGGTAGAGACTGGCATGGTGCGGAATGCATCTGACAAATACACCCTGTGAATGACTTAAGAATATCGTGTGTCTTTTAGCATATTTCAAAGTACATTTTATTTTCTTTCAAAATGCCTGACACTTTTCACTTAAAAATTTCTCATGCAGTGATTTCTTTCTCAGGTCTGCTTGTTTAGAGGCCTTAAAAGAAGTACATCAAAGAACACACAAAGAATGTTTCCAGGTCAATACATGTGTAGGGGTAATATTTTATGAAAAGAAAAAAAAGCCAATAGGCTGTGTTCTGTCTGCCTTGCTGCAGTGGTTAATGGAAGGGGAAACTGTTCTTCCACCACCTTGCTAACACCTATTTAAATGTATTGCTTTGAAAAGAACCACAATGGACAGCTCAACAGAGAGTGAGATGGTTTGCACACAACGCATCTACTCAACTTTCCCTGTGCAGGGGAAAATACAGAAACTCTAATAGAAAAAAGAATAAATGGTTACTTTGACAAGCCATTGACTCTGATTTGAGTACTTGTTTGCAATAAGGAGCTGTCTTATTTTGTTTTACAGCAGCTGAGAGCACATCTTATTAGGCATATTTCTTCCTTGTGAAACTCCTAATTAGTATATGTTTCATTTATCTTGGTGATGATCCAATTGTTGCATACATGCTAAAAGCATGCTAATGTCTCCAGGCTTTATTTTATATATTTTTTTAAAATGTAATTTTTTTTTAGTTTTTTTGTAAATAATAAAGAAAAAGTACCGAGCTTTATTTTTAAAGGTCAGAAGCAGGGATCAGGTTCATTGTATTTTCTCTAGCTTGTTAAAATAAAATGCAGGGACACTAAGGAAAAAGAAGTCCCGCTGCACCTCCTATATATTAGTTGGAATTGCACAGGCAAAACTTGCTTGTTTATTTGTGCCTAAAACACATATATTCAGCATATATACTTAAGTTTTTGGCCTGAAAATGCTATTGGAAAAAGAATATTTGGTTATACTTGGGTTCCACCACTAGATGATGCTATGTCCTCATGTAAAGTGCATAACAAACTTATTGCTGTCTGAGACATTTTTAAAGTTTGTTACACACTTTACATAAGAACACAGGACCATCTACTGGTGGCCACAAATAATGTACAAAAGATCATTTAAGAGCAAGTAATGAATTTAAAAGCAAAAAAATGTAATCTAAAAATGGTGGAAAAAGATAGAAAGCCTATATTAATATTAAGTGGTAAATACATGTTTTAGAAAAAACACTAATGCTGTTTTTATTCACAATAATTTTATTGTGTCTTGGGTTTGTACTCATTGTAGCCAATGTGTTTTTTTTTCAGGTAAAAGTTGTATATATAGGATTGGTTATTTATAGGAATATACAGTATAGATGTGCCAGAGTGATATCTGTTCTACTTCCTCCATTACTGGTGCTGGGAAAGAAGGCACCATCTGCTTGTTGCAATTAGGGTGAAACAGATGTTCCAGATGGCGTCTTGGGCACTCCTTTTTGTTTTCACATTTTCGTTCCCAGTGAGCTCGATAGGGGCAAATCTTGGAGCCTTAAGCTACGCACACACATCAGATGATTCTCATTCGATTGCCATTTCAGGACTGGTATCAGACGAGAACCTGGTGGATCCATAAGCGACAAATGATCAGATTACAAGTAAAGGGTGCCACTTGCTCATTCTCCCCCTCCCCTCTCCATAGAGCAGAATGACGCTGTATGTACAACACTTGGTCAGGCATCTTGCAGCCTTTTGTCATTGGAAAGATCCTTTCCAATGACAAAAATCTAACGTGTGTATGTTCCCCCTAGTGTGGACAAAATTCAATGAGTTCCACAGTTTACCTGGATTTGTTCATATTGTGAAAGTGACAATACCGCAATAGCTTTTATCATTGAAATAGGTAAGAATTGATGGCTAAATGTAAGTTTAGCAAACTGCCAATCTGTAGTTTAGTAAGGTAGCTCAAGAAGTATGCAACATCAGTCATTCTCCATTTCCAACATTTGGCCACTACAGGTAAGAGGACCTGATTTAAAAAACATTATGTCTACAACTTTATTTAATACAGTACATTTATAGGTGAATTGTGAGTTATTAAATTGTGAAGCCAAGACTTACCAAGTCAAAATTTTACCACTCATCACTAGCCTGTACCTGTAGAGTAGTGCTGCAAGGTAGATTTGGAAGATAATTGCTCCCTATAATAGTCTCTAACCTGCCCTGACCATGCCACTGAAAAAACCCTCCTTCGTTGCTGCTCTGCTTTTCCATCAGATATTTATCATAGTAGTTATGGCGCTATTTTCTTCATCTTCAGCATCTGAAAGGAGTAATGGTTACATATTCAATTGACCAAGATCATTCCCTTGAAGAAATTCACAAATTATTTGACCATATAATTCTACTGACTGTTTATGGCCAGTTTGTGTGGCCATCCTGTGATTTGCAGAAAAGGAGGAAAAGTGGACATTGACAGCAGAAGCAGAAAACTGGTTGCTCTGTGCGTGGGTGGAAGAAAAAGGCTGAGTCTACTACAGGGGTGTCAAACTCAAAGGGGGCCAGAGGGCCAAACCTAAAAACTTAGACAAAGTCGCAGACCAACCTTGAAAAATTTTCCTTCTTATTAGGTATAAACCCTTTTCATATGGAAACAAAGAGCTTTTCCTTCACATTCAAATTAGAACAAGCTTATAATAGAGAAGTAGGAATAATTTTTTTTTTTATTATTTAAGAAAAAAAACGTATGCCTCTTTCTCCATTTGTAGCCTTTTGAGTTAAATTTCATTGGTAGCCTTTTGAGTTAAATTTCATTGGTAACCTTTTTGCACAGGCTAACAATGATATTAACAATATTCTTCTATGAAAATCCAACCATTCAAGTCCATGCCTTGGAGTAATAAGAAAAAGTACAGCTGAGGGGGAGTGCTGGAGTTGCCAGACGCGGTCAATGGGGAGCTAAATCTTATGAGTGGCCCGCCGCTGAAACTCCCTCTTCATTGAAATAGTGCCGCTACTAAAATTCCCTGCATTATTTGTGTCTTTAAAACAGTCCAATGAGGGGCCATGCATAGGCAGAGAGCCCGCTGGTCTATAGACGCGAGTGATGCCGGGAATTCTAGTAGCAGTGATATTTCAATGCAGGTGCAGTTCATAGTTAGGTTTCCTTTGAGGCCCAAAAAAAAAGGGCGTTGGGGGCCAGATTTGGCCCCCGGGCTAGAGTTTGACACCCCTGGTCTACTTCCTCATGTTCTTTGGCTATATAGCATGACGGTCCTTAGAAAGAAAAAGCAGAACTGCTACATAGAGTGGCCTGATCACCTCCTTGTCTTGCAAAACCTGCTCATTCACTATTCATTTGCCTAAATAAGTATTGTCTCCTACTTTAGGCCTTCTTGACATTTTTTTAATAAATGTTATGTAGTTCACTCCAATGTAATCCACAGTAATAAAGCATAGTATTGCTTTCCCCACACTGCACTGGCAAGTCTTTGACAAATGGCCAAAGGCCCCATTATGTCTTCTAACCTTCTTGACTACAGTTGAAAGGAAGCATTCAATGGCAGCACTTAGACGGAAAGCAAGAGAAACCGCTCAAATAGCCAAACAGGATTGATGCAGTGCACGTGTGCTAACATGAAAAATGTTGACAAAAGATCGGATAAGAATAAGAGTGACAATGAGATGAAATTCTTTTACTGTCCACTTACAGACTAGTATATGTTTTGATAATGCATTGTGCTGCACATTAACTATTATTAAAATCGTTTGTAGAGTCACACTGAGAAGTTGTTTTAGTCTCTTAGCTCTTTCTATAGCATTGTGAAGAATGAGCAGACTTTGGAGAGCAAAGGGCTTATACTTGTTCTGGTACAAATATCTACCAACCATTGTCTGTTAGTCCACATTAAAGTGATTACAGGGAAAGGCACAAATTACATGTGTTACCTTATTCTTCCTAACAAGCAACTCTAAATAGGTAAATCAATAGATTACAACATTATGGCTTATAGCAAGGTCTCTAGTTGGATAATGGAGTATGTGATGTATATATTTTATAAAGACAAAATCACTCACCTGTAAACGTTCCTTTTACTTATGTAATTTTAAAATACATGCAATGGGTACACATGCACACCAAGAATAACTAATTTTGTAAAATGAATGCAAATATTCAGAATACATATTCTTTAAATAAAAAAAAATATGGCTTACATTTATAATACAAAAAGGTAATACAACGTATTTGTTCTATGTACGGAAAAAAACGAGAAAATATTATCCAGTGGTCAGAGAACCTCTTGATTTATTTTATATTTAATTTAAAAGGGCTATTTAACATTCCATCACCATAATGTAATTTATCGTTATCATCAATGAGTCCCAAGAAGGAGAGTAATGTTGCTTCTAGATGAGTGAGATGCAGCATTTTGCTGTCGTCAATATATGAGTAATTAGTTTGGCTCTGCTTGGGATATGCTCCAGAGGTTTAGCTAGCAATAGGAATGGGGGATTAGGATCAAGCTTAATGTCAATCACCTGTTCAATTATACTGACAACAGCCAGTAAGAAACAATAGTAAGCAAGGGAAAAAAATATGAAATTGGATCCGCTGTTGGTTGCAATTCCTTCAACATTGAAGAGGAACAGATCCAGAAGCATCTATTTTGTGACAGTGCAAATTGAGGTCTTAGCCTCTTTCTCCCATAAATCAAACCATTCATCACTGGAACCAATCTTCTGCTCTTTGGTTTAGAAGGAGAGTGAAATTCCCCTACAAAGCTATATAACATAGGCATTAAAATTGACAGCCTCAATTTAAATTTATTGATGTATGCAAATGTAGCAAAAAGGAATCTGGAAAGATTTTGTGTAAATTATTTTAAAAATTGGGAAAAAGGAAAAAGTGCAAATGTCTGCAGCTGTACAGATATATACTTCAAATATAAAAGTTTAAAAATGCATTTTACCAAAAATGCATTGTATACATTTTTAGGAAATGTAATCATGTAGCTCATTATTCTGTGACTGGTTATATTTAAGTCTGTGGCTGGTAGTTGCAACTTGAAAGGAAGCCTAATAACATGCTATACCTAAGTGCTTCTCTGTAGTCTCCTTTGTTCTAAAATTTTACTAAAAAGTTCTCCCATTGTTGAATTTAACAAGGTAGTAGTCTCCAGCCCTAAAAATTGATGAATCAGGGGCACTAAGTCATTGTGCTGAACAAGAATGCAGCTAATACAATTAGTGGTAAATCAGATTAGATCTGCATACTTGCTCAAGGTCAATGATTTTTAAAGTCTGTTTGTTGAAGTATTTGGAAAGGTATAATAACCAGGAAGCTATCAAGAAGAATTCAGTAAGGGTAGAATTTGTGTTTTCCCAGAACAAGCAAAGCTATCACTAAAACAAAATAACACTGACCTTTAAAAGTGGAATGCTGTCGATCCCTCTGTGATCTTAGACCAGTTGGTCCTGTCTTGTCCCATTTCCACTCCTCATTCTGGCGCAGACTGTATACTAGGCACCTCCATCCTCCTCTTCTTCCAGGTTCTTCTTCCTACACCACTCAATCCTGCACTGTTCTGGTGTGAGATCAGGTAACATTTTTCAGGTAACCTTCTGCAAAATATATAAAAGTGCTGATCTCACTGCGATTGCGATTACATGTATTACCTCCAACCAAAAAATTATTATTTTTATATAAATAACTACTCTTGGTTGGAGGCAATACATGTAACCCTTGCTTGTGAAGCTTGTCACTGCAACACTAATATTGGGGGAAGAGGGTGATTCAGTCCATGTGGCCTCCCCCCTGTTTCTGGGACCATTTTTGAGAGAATGACCCTGATTTATTAAAGTTCTCCAAGGCTGAAGAGAATACACTTTCTGAACTGAAGCTTGGTGATCTGTAAAACATGGAATGGATTTTTTAAAACTTTTTGCTATTTGCTAGCAAATGTTTTGAATCCTGGACCAGATCCATTCCAGGTTTGCTGGATCACCCAGCTTCACTTTTGAAAGTGTATTCTCTCTTGCCTTGGAGAGCTTTCATAAATCAGGGCCAATGTATGAGGCTCCCAGGTGCCATCCCATTGCCTCGGGAATGATTTCAACTACGCATACAATCCTTTAACAAATGACCACTCACTTGCTTATGAATTACCATTTTAGGAAACCTCATACCATAGATGGCTCTCCACACCCATACTATACCCAGAAAGTAAAACTAAAAAAAGGGTAAATTAAAATAAGTGGAGGGTGGAAATCTTTTCCCTGATCGAAACTCTTTCCCACCCCCACCTACCTCTACACTTGCTTTCCCCACCCACTATTTACCTTATACACCTATTTCTGCCTTCACCACTCCCTGACCTAACCCCCCCTTAAACCTTTAACCCTATCCTGCCTTGTTCAGCCTTCTCCCACCAGTCATGCTGGCCCTACACCTAGCTACCTCCATTAACAGGCTTCTGCCACTTCTTTAAAGCAACATGCAGTTTCCTGTTTCTGTTCTGGACTGTTGTACATTTTTTTTTTGAGAATACAAATATATTGTACAAAACATACAAAAAGCTATTAAAAAGCCAACTGTTGTATACATTTTATAGCTATTAAATGAGTAACAAAGTTGATTGTTGAAGATTTTGAAAAGGGCAATACAAACGTATTGTAAAAATTTTAAAATATTTTAATATAATGTCAACATTATATGTTTTTTAATACTTTGTATTTAATTTTTACTTTTTTCTCTCTTTTTTTCATTCTTTTTCTCTTTTTTCTTTTGTCTACATTGACATATATGATATAGATGATATTGATATATGATGATATTATATATATTCATTTAAAATTATTTAAGAAAAAAAGTTTTTGTAAATAGTCATCAGAGCACCACATCCCGCAAATATAACATTATTCAAAAACAAAAAACTGTGATGATTAAGGTACAATAATTTTTTATAAAATAATTCAAGAATTTTATTTTATGCGTCACACTTACCTTTTCCTCACCGCAGACGTCTCTCTCCTGTGCATGCGGGCAGTTCTGACACTGGGCGTGCCTGCGTTTTCAAGCTTTATCAATTTCGTCCAATCTGCTGGCCAATCAGAAAATAGCCTCTTGACCAGCCCTGGCTATTTAGCTAGTTTACACACTGCACGTCGTGTTCGTGCAACGTATCTCCATTGTGTCGAGCTTCTAGTTCTGTTGTCTAGTTCCTGTTCACCTGGTGCTTAATTTAGTGTTTGCCCTGTCCAGCTCAGCTAACTACTAGTTGTCCAGTCTGTTGTCCAGCCAACTTCCCTGTGCTGTTCCAGTGTTCCTGTCTGTCAGTGGATATTCCCTGAGTCACCTGTGCCTCCTGTTGCTTCCAGTGTTTCCTGTGTTCCCCGTGCCCTCTGTGTCACTAGTGTCTATCTTCTGGATCTCTAGCAATTGACCCCTGACATGTGACCTGACCTCTTTTGCTTGCTGCCTGCCTCGACCCTGGCTTTCCTTGACTATCCTTCTGCTTTGTAATTAGGTACTGTGTTTTGCCCACCTTGGTGTGCCCAAGGACCGCAACCTAGCAGTAACCAGCATCGCAACATCCTCACCATCAGAGGCTCTGGAGAAGACCTAGTTAGTGCTTAGACTCTGCGCCTTGGCCCTTCTCAGGGCTCACACCACCTCTGTGCAAGCACCCCCTAGTGGTCCTGTCTCTCCGTGCGTGAGATAATGCACATTAAAAACATTTCATATGAACTTCCACAAAGTCCAAGAATATGCAATAAATTAATTTTTATAAATTTAAAGGACATAACAACTTTTATCATCCTTCAAAAGATAAACGCATACCACATTTCAATGCATTTTGTGATATTTTATTGTACACTTAAAATTCTAAATAAAATAACAGCATATTTCTTTAGTGTTATAGAGTCTTTTAGCATAATTCTAGCTCCCAACATAAACACAAAGTTGTTGAATATTCATCTACACAATTCTAAATTGGTTCATAGGTTTCTAATGATGTTTTTTTCAAGACCTAATGTTACTCTCAACAATTTTGGTTATTCAATCCACGTGAGCAATTATATTGCTCCCGTGGATCTTGCAGTATGTATGTGCATGCTGGCAGGGAAGAATCTCATATGTTTCCATCTAAGTGGACCAGTCACTTCTTAGCTATAATAACAAAACTGCAAAAGACAAAGGCTGTGTTTCCTGGGAAAGCCATTTACCAGCTGAAGAGTCTTTTGATCCAGAAAAATACACTGAGCTGCTATAGTTTCTTTGAGATAGTGTTGTGATTAGGGGGGAGTTCTTCTCAGGGGGTTTGCACCAGGACAAATGCAGTCATCAAAGCAGCATAGTGATGCCACTCCTTCAATTCTGTTGATTTTGGATGGCCTGTGGAGCCTCAGTATGGTTTTTCTGATCTTTTTTCTTGCCTCGCTCACTCTACAGATTCTGCTTGGAAAGATAACGCCTAAATTGTGATGGCCCATGAAAGCAACAGACACTACTTAGCTGGGTTTGTTGCAGATGGTTTTCTACTGTTTGTTAGCTTTATAATTTTCACATGAATTGTACAAAAAAATGTCTGTATTTGATTATTTCAAGTTACCTTGTATCAACTAAAATATATGTAAAAAATACGCCAGCATGTCTGAACTCTTTCTGAAAATGCTAATTGTCTGAACACAAAAATTAGATTATTGACTTATCTTGCTTCTTGATTTTAGTGGGTTACTCTGAAACAGTGATGAGATTTATTTTTGTTATATTTTTGTTATATTTGCAAAGGTGGCACATTTACCCAAAATCAAAAATTAAACGTTTTAGGAAAATGCATTTTAATTTATTGGTTATATTAAACATTTTAAATGATATTGGAGGATTGGAGTATGATTTTAACTACAAGAGCACAACTGCCAACTTTGATTTACCTAAATTTTCATAAATAATTCAAATTTTTGCAACAAAAAAATACATTGTAGTAAATAGGAAGGGTGACATTCGGTTCATTTACGTAGTTTTAAGAAATGCAATGGTCAAATATGCTAGTTTTATTTTTGTTCCAAAAAGGCACTAGTGAAATGCAAGGGCGTGGTGTTAACAGACAGTTAATTCCTTTTAAGCTCATTTCAAGTTAAGACATCAGCATGTAGTGTTAAGTTACTTTTTGAAAAACATATGGGTCCTAATTCAATAAAGTTTTCTCCTGAGTTTTCTCTCAGGGATGTTTACTCTTATTTACAAAGACTTTTGCAGCATCTAACAAGTGAAAAAGTACGAAAGAGTAGGTATGAAAAGTAATATCTAACTTCAGTTAACTTGGGACAACTTATTTTACTACGCTGGGGGCTGAAAAGTTATTTTTTATTGCAAAATCAACTCCTGTGAGAAGCATTTTTTTGTTTCATTTGTTTTTATTGGTATTTTCCTTGTCACAATATTCAAATAACCAAAAAATATACATTTATTGCAGCATAACATAATGTAAGCTTAAGAAAAAAAGTGGGGAGGAAAGGGGAAAAAACTGGTAAATACAGCATCAAAGGAAACATATGGTACATAGCGTTAGTTGTAATGCATACATAGATTGGTTCATAAAAGCACGGTTCTCTTTAACATTGACATTAACATACATTCAGATCTATTGAACTAGAACATGAACTTTTGACCATGGTAGGTGATCCAGCAATGCTTCATGCAGATCATATTCCACTCAGCTGAAATAGGGACATACTGTATATTTCCCAACTTGCCGATATAGACTTTTATGTGGGTCATAAGGAAAAAAAAACGGGGAAAGGCAAACACAGCCTACATTTTCAGGGTGGGGGGGATGAATAGGGTGAGAGGTTATTTAGGGGTTTATACCATTATGGGGAGAGATGAATTTGCACCCTCAATGCAATGGGAGAAGTGTTTTAAAAGAAAAAAAATAAGATGATAACTTCACACAAACATAACTTTATTATTATTATTATTAGTAATAATAATAAACAGGATTTATATAGCGCCAACATATTACACAGCGCTGTACAATAAATAGGGATTGCAAAACTTTACAAGAATAAAACATTTTTTCAACAACCCCCCAAATCTCCACTCATCTCTACTTTCAAAGTTTATATGTTAGATTCAGCCAGGTAACTATCATGTTAAGAAGGAGATAAGCAAAGGTAAGTTTGATCCCCCTGCGTGTGGCCTGGATTCAGTCCCTGTCAGCCTTCAAAAAAGAGAGCTCTGTTTGAGGGAATCTTGACAGTGATTAACCAGAAGATCAGACACATATGCATTGGTTAATGGGTAATTGTCCCTTTTAGTTTATTTGCAGAAAAGATAGTGGTAAATGTCCAATGACCTTGCGGATAAACAGTAGAGGCAATTGTCCAATGACTGGTCAAAAAAGAATGCTGGTAAATGTCCAATGACTTTACTTATAACAGTGGTGATAATAAATTGCAGACAAACCTTGGAGGTCATACACGGATGATCAGATGGAGAGCGGAGGATGCATGAGTAGCGAGGAGCAGGAACCAAGAATCAGGAAACAGGAAACAGGAAGTTGTCACTTTTTTTTTTTATGAAATCAGGCATTTGATCCATGAAATCAAAACCAGATGGCTTTTAAAACCCAGATTTTTAATTTACTATTATTTTTTTTTATTATTATACAATTATATAATAAAATAGTTGAAATTATTAAAAAACATACTTTATTATTATTTTTATTATTTTTTGTTACTCTAAAATGTGGTTTTATTTCTGTGTCACTACATGAGAGATTTCTCTCACTCATAATCACAAAGTATTGTGTCTTGTCACTGTCACTTGGTAAAACTATAGCCTCTCCAGTCAGTACAAATACAGCAATAAAAACATGACAAAGTACTTAACCTTTCTTTATCTAAAACAAAAGTTCCCCTAAAAAGATTTTTTAGGAGTATAAGTGTTAAGAACAAAGAAAAAACACTGTTTATCATTTTATTTCCTTGCTTTACAGTATTAAATTTGGCCTGAAGTTACAATTAAATTTGTAAAAATATCCTAAATATATTACATTTACACATGGCCTAGGTGAAATTATTTGCTGTCCCTGTATTGGAGACTTTTAAATACTCAGCTTGGGAATCACATAGTTGCATCTCATCTCATCCAGCTAACCCGCAATTGCTCTGCTCCAGGATTGAAAACATTTGCTAACAAATAGCAAATGACTTTTAAGAACTCCATTCCAGGTTTGCTGGATCACCCAGCTTCACTGATGAAAGTGTATTCTCTCCAGCCTTGGAGAGCTTTAATAAATCAGGTCCATAGTGTACAAGAACACTTGAATAATAAAACAGGTATTCTGTCCACCACCTTTGCTTCTGTACCCCTATTTGCAGTCAAGTAAAAACTAACGGCTATAAGATTTGGCATTGTTCAAACATAGGATTAGCTGAACTTTAAAGATGGCTAAATTTACTGTTGACACTGATCATGTACCCCTATGACAATTATGAAAAGATTAAACATATAGAAGGAATTTACAGAATCATTGTAACTTGTTATGTATCCTCATTTCAGGCTGTGCAGTAAGGAACATTTTTTTAGCTATTTTAGCAGCATAGTTGTATAACCCTCAGAGACTCTGATCATCCTCCAGCACTGAACTGAATTATGTGCACCTAACACAAAATCACAGAGTGGCTTCCCAGTGAAAATGGCCCAAAACCCATAGATGTTTGTAGTAAGAAAAAAAAATTAAACACAGAGGTATTTCATGCCGTATTATGGTAATGGTATTGTCATGATTTGTCATGAATGGTATTGTCATTGTTCTTCTGCAAGGCTTATTTTTTTTCTAAAAAATGTTAGACTATTTTCAGATTTTCCTTTCTAAAGGGTTGCTATGGGTCTAGGGACTTTAATATTGAAGGACTGAAATCTGAAATGCTAAACAAAGTCTGGTGAGCTGTAATTTCAAAGTTAAACATTAGTTCCATGAATAGATGCCCCTTTATTTCCAGTCAAATTCAGTCTAAATCTCCAGTTCCTAATAGTGTAATGATAGATATAGAAATGCATTGTATTTGGACCAATGTTAGTAGGGAGGTTGTTTGGAGGCTTTATAAAAGTTTTGCTATGAAGCCTCACTGTATATAACTTGCAAAAGATATCAGAGCTATTATAGTAACATGGATGGAATATTGGATGGTTTTTGAACAACTGTGCTTTCTTATATATAATAGTGATTTGTTTTTTATCACATATACAGTAACATTAAATAATGAACTAATCATTTTCCCAAACTTAAGGTAAAACCTTTGGATAAATTGGTACCCATCCATATAAGTGTCTTGTCATACTATGGACCAGGCACCACCAGATGGTATTATCAGATTGCTTTCACAGTGTCCAGATATCTCCAAAATCCAGGCAGCTATGTATAATAGCCTGCTCTGAGGTTTGGAGACTCAAAGATGCTCTCAAAGAAATCTAAGAATGCAAACAGGCACCTAGAGTTGGTTGTATATAGTATGGATTGGTTGAGAACAACCCACAGAATCGATTTTACTTTAAGATAAAAATATATTATTAAAAACATAAGAAACAAAAGGAAAGCTGGCTTGCTAATACCAAATCCTGCAGCATACTTTTGATTTGGATGCTTAGGAGCCGAAGGTGTACAAGCAAATAATAAAAATGTATCTTTTGTTTATGGTTTTTATTTTGAAGCTAAACTCCAGGCAGACAATAGCATTTAAAATGTACCCAGAGATGCTGAAAAAAAATATCATATCTGGATGTTAAATCTTTCAGCGCTCTTTATTTTGTCAGAATCAGTGTTGAATAAATAAATAAATTTCCTTGATGTTCTGATGGGTCCGCAAAATTACGGCGAAATTTCTCGAAACCATCGGAAAACACTATAGGAGGATTATCGTGACTGCATTCATAAATAGAGCTGTGGGAATCCTCCTGTCAGTAAGCGATCCCTGAGCACTACAGGTTAGAATGTAACCAAGCCCTCATTCTGACCTGTAGAGTTTCTCTATCCAGGAACACTGGACTCTCTTGGATCTCTATCCAAGAACACATACAACTAGTAATGGGCTGCAAGAACAGTCAGCTCCGCTCCCCAAATTGGTCTTGCAGGTCCCAAAAATTTGGTCTCGCCGTCGGAATTTTCAAAGGCCGTTCTCGCCTACATGTTTGGTACACGAGAATGGCCAAATTCGCTGCGAGACTTAATTTAATAAGTTCGCTTGCTCTTCACTAGTGTTGAATCCTGAGGCCAAACTGACCGATGGTTTGTAACAGCCAAAGTTACTTTTGATTGAATACTACCAGTAATAGCGTATTTCATTAGATATATTTTAATTGACCAGTAATACTGTAACAACATTTAGTTAGCTAAAGCCCTCTTTTTAAGAAATCATTCCCAAGCTTTACTTTGTGTATGTGTATTTTTTGCTTCTACATTTTTTAATGTGCAACATTTAAAATAGACCAGCCAAA
>NC_092858.1:131748052-131750942 GCF_032062135.1 Pyxicephalus adspersus
GAGGTTTAAGTCCCAGCCAGAACACTATCTGAGTTTGCATGTTCTTCTCATTCTCATGTGGGTTTCCTCTGTGCATTCCCCCACACCTCGAAAACATGAAGTTAGGTTACTTGGCTTCCCCAGAAACCCTGCTTAGTGTGTGCGGAAAATAAGCAGCATGATTAAAAATCAATGCAAGCTGCTGCCTCTGGGTGCAGGATGGATACATGAGAATTAAAATAAAGATTAAAAATTAAATTGACTTTGAACATTGAGATTGATTAGCTTAAGCAGGAGGACACATGCCTGTCTCTACTGGTGGTTCTCTGACATGTAACCTTCCTCTACAACAAATGTCCCCTGGCTCACATATACCTTAGGTTAAAGCTTACATGCTGGAGATAAGTACTCCAAGCCTGTTCCTGGATTTTGATTGGTTTTACTTACTCCTATTTAAAATACAGTATATTGCCTAGAATGTCAATCTTAGAAATATAATTAGTTTTGAAAAAAAATAAAATGTAGGCTACAGGCTGAGTAATTTGTATTTCCTATATCAGAGGCTACAGTAGTTTATTTACCCTGTGTCTATGGGTTTATGTAAATGTCAAAACTGCAAATCAAGTCAGAATAAATTGAGGAAAAAATCATAATGTTTCACACTTCTTGTGATTAAAGTAGCACCCATTAGGATGTCCTCCTTCCCTTTTATTTTATCTACCTGCTTTGTAAAGTTAATGGTCTTTAAACATTTACTTGTATACAGCTAAGAATGCAATTCTAAAGACACATTTTTTGAAATGCCAATTTTTCTATTGCTTCATTATAACAACTCTTTCAGATTTCTATCGCTTGTGTCTGTGTAAAATAGGGATGTTTATTGTTTAATTATATTTAAAGCATGGCACTATATGTCTTAAGCTACATACACACTTCCAATGGTTTTCCCCCCATAATCGGCTCAGGGCTGATATCGGGCAAGAATCAGGCATGTGTACAATGCCCATTGTCCATCGTCCAAACGACCATCCTGGCAGATCCATAGACGATGGACGGCGAATGATCGTAATGCAAGGAACGGGGGAGAGCGCACAGCAGGGTGTCGCTCCGTCATTCTCCCCCTCCCCTCTCCATAGGGCAGAACAGTGCTGTATGTACAGCACTTGTTCATGCATCTTTCAGTTTTTTGTTTTTGGAAAGGATCGTAAAGATCCTTTCCAACGACAATAATTGCAGGTGTGTATTCGGCTTTAAACTTGGTCCCTCTTACTGCATTTCTATTGATTGATCTGGCTTTAAAAGGTGTGTCTATTGTCTGTCCTCAACTTTTTACTTGCTTTTAGTTCCAATTTATGGGTCTGTTTACATTTGCTGAACATTCATTCACTGCATAATTGAATTTATGTTTTTTTTTTATTATAATTGTATTATTTAATTTTCTAATTTTTAGCAAGTTCTACATTTTGTGCTCTGCTTTGCCTAGTGTCTTGCTTCCATGCTCTCCCTGCTCTGATCTTTTTCAAGCCATACTTTGCACACTGCCTGTTCCCATGTTGCTAGCAGGGGAAGCAGTGTGTACATAGTGCAAAAGATGCTGTCAGATTGTAGTTTCCTGCCTGTGGCTAAAAACTCAACAAAAAGGGTCAGTAAGGGATCTTTTGACCTTGTATTTGGACAGTAGACCAATATAGCCTGAATGCCCTAGGAGAGTATGTACTGAATGTAAAAACGACAAACGGCAGTGACCAGCTCATTTCTTTACAATACCTATGACCTAGCAAGTTCATAGTGGCAGTCAATTCTTATGAAGTCTAAAGCAAATACGACTACTTAGTGCCTTTTTTTGCAGAAGGGCAACCGAGCCTATTGTCCATATTTTCTCCCTTTACTATACAGCTCTGTACAATTGTAATAGTCTGAGATGAGAAATAAGGACACTTTTTAGCACAAATTACTACTTCTTCTGTTATGCGAACTATGAAGAATTATTATGCATAAAATTATTGGATAGATTCAAATACTTTTACACTTCTGGTAGTTAAAAAAGAAGTACTTTTTTAAAAAAAAGTTTTAAAATTAGAATTAGAACAATTAGAACAAAATAAGGGATAACTAAACAGGTACGAGGGACAAATGGGTGTAGTTCCATCAGGGGACTAACTGATGACCCTCTAAATTAGAGACAATTGGAAACTGCAATTTTTAACCATAGAGGTTTAACCCCTCTAGCGTTCTAATTCTGTCTGTATTTCCCCGCAAAAAGCTTTACATTTTTTTGCGTAGATATTTATTTTACATTGCAGGCTTAAAATTCTTAGGCATAACTCCAATATTCAATAAATGTATTATATTTAATATTAAACTTTAAATAAAAAAAACAAAAGAATCTTTTAAATAAAAAAATAGTGAAACATGTAATATAACTGTACAGTAGCATGTATTATAAATATATTTATATATATATATATATATTATATAAAAAAAAACGGAGATTCTGCATTCGCCGGCTGGGGACCGGAGGAGGAAAACATGTCCTGAGGACCTGCAGGGACCAGCAGGACGCCAGGGGACACCAACAGAACAAGGTAAGTGTTTTTTTTTAGCACACTCAGGAATACCGCTAGAGATTTACTAAAGAACACCTTTTTTAAAGAAATTGTATATAAATTATAGAATAGAATGCAGTTGGAATCAAGATGCAGTAACTTTACTACTTTACTAGAGAATAAAACTCTAATTTAATCCTGAATTGATAAATGTTCCCTATTATTCTAATTCAGTAGATTTGGGATTTTCATGTCTATATGTCACCCATAATAGTCTACCTTCTCCAGTCTTGGAGAACTGTAACAAATCAGGTCCGTTGTATGCTAAAAACATAGGACCACTCACATATGCATTTGTTTACACT
>NC_092858.1:131751925-131753510 GCF_032062135.1 Pyxicephalus adspersus
GCGGGTTAGGTGTTGGGGGTCAGTTTAAATTCCTCTCTGGCATTTACAAAAGCATACTATATGAGATTATATAATTTCCGCTCATCAAATTTTATGGATCACCACATCATAATCCAGTTCTAAGGAAATAAATCTTTGCAACAAAACTACTTAGGCTAGATCCTGAGACTTTAAAACACTTGGAGGACTCCTTTACTAAGTTGGAAATCAAAGCAGCCATTTTCATTATACCTTCCTGAAAAAGTTCAAGACCAGATCGTTACACAGGCCGATTCTATAAATATTTTGTGGAAGAGTTATTCCTCACATTAAAGGAGTGTTCAAAACTTTTTCCAACACAGCGCCTTTCCCTAAAAAGGCACATAAAGCTCACCTTGTTGCCCAAGGAGGGGGAAAGATCTGTCACATGGCACAAGCTACACGTCCCTATCCATCATTAATATTGACCTAGATTGAAACCTCTCATTCCGTAACTTATCCTTTGGCATCACGTTGAATTCATCCCAGGGAGAGAAGCTTGTGACAACTCTATCAAGACCATGTTACTCATTGACCTTTGACCCATAGTCCTCCATGTATCCTACTCTCCCTAGATGCCCAAAAGGCATTTGTACTGGGGATTCCTGAGAGACACTTGACAGAAAATAGGTCTTCCTGGATGTTTTTTAGAGAAAGTATTCGCTTTATGTGACCACCCCTCGGCCAGGATCTGCGTCAACAGGATCTTGTTGGAGGCAGTGAATGCGGCAGGGGTGTCTCCTGCCATTGTACCTATATATTTTGGCAATGAAACATTTAGCCAATGCCCTCTGTGCTAATCCATATATACATGACTGGACGTCACCAGTATAAACTTGGCCTTTTTGCTGATAATCTTTTATTGTATGTCTCTAACCCCCAAATTGCCTTTACATCCATGCTCTAGGAATTGCAGACCTTTCAATATCTTTAAGATTAATTCACATAAATCAGTGGCTCACATCTTCATACCTCAGAATGAAGTTACCTTTTTGTCGCACTCTTTGCCATTCCAGTGGACATCGTCTGCCATCAGATATTTAGGAGTCCATTTATTGGCCTACCTGCAAGATTTGTTTGAATTGAACTTTGGCCGCCTGGTCCAGGAAACACCACTCATGATTTGGCTAAATGGCACTTATTAGGATGGACATACTTCCCAGATTCCTCTACCTTTTTCAGGTGCTACCTATTGTCTATTCATCGAAATTTTTGCATGCTTGAAATCGATACTATTGAAGTATGTCTGGGCATCCACCATCTACATACTGCAATATACTAATCTAATACATCGCAAACAAAGGGGTGGGTTAGGTCTCCCTCATTTTTAACATTACTATGCATTGACCCTATTGGCCCACATCATTAATTAGATACATCGCAGTGGTTCGAAACAATGAGTCTCTATAAAGAACTCATTTTCTCCTTTATCCCTCCTTTTATTACCATGGTCTATTCCATCTGACCAGGGCCGTCATTTCTCGATGTTAGTGTCAGACTATAGTACCTAACCTCAGGAAATGGGCAACTGAATTGTAACATTTGCAACCTATGGAAAAGCTGATGG
>NC_092858.1:131754176-131770417 GCF_032062135.1 Pyxicephalus adspersus
CCATGAGTGTACAGAATAAATAAAAGCTGGCACATGACCAGCACATACATGCAACAAGGGCAATGGCTATGTGATTTCAAGGTTGAATAGTATTTTCACAACTTTTACTGATCCATCACTAGAGCTCAGCATAATATCATGTTGGGGTAAGAAAGTCATATTTTGCTGCATCTCACAGTTTGAGACAATTGCAATTTAGTATATGGATCTTATAAATAAATCGTAAATCGTACCTGGAAATATAATCAATAAACAGCACAATGCTTTTTTTCCTAGTTTAAAAAAGAAACATAAAAAGGTAGCAGGAGAAATTCATTAATTGTAAGAAGATGGGGAAATCAAATTAGCCATTCAAGCATAAAAGACTGGAAAGTGCTCCAAATGCATGTTTTGTCTTGCTGGAGGTAAATCGCACTGTGGATTGAAAGCTGCATACAATGTTTTAGGCCTTTTTAGAAGTACAGCATTGGCTTGAGTCCAAAAGCTTCATTTTTTTATTAGAAAACAGGAAATTTGATTAAGTCAAAATACATTTTCCCAACAACAGGGACTTGTAGCTTGTTCTGGTATTGATTATAACATTCAACATTGTTTGTCTTGTCATCCCTACACTGAACATGGCTATACTGAGTACTATTAGCAATGAGTATTTGAAAGCATTCCATACATACTTATTTTGAAATATCCGACTTGACTGTTACAGGTAGATATATTTTTAAAGAAAAATGTTTCAAGAGGAGGAAAATAAGGCCATAATATACTTTATTTTGTCCCTTTAGAAAACATTACTGAGATGAGTTAATACAGTATGAATGTTTCTATGTTGCCTCTCTACCATGATATAACCATTGTTATTTACTTAACCCAGCGGACACAATTTTCAAACTTACCAATAAAACCATAAATTTTCTATAGGACAAAATTGTAAAGTTAAAATAAACACTGTAGTATGTCAAGTTAACTTGACAAAAAGTTGATTTAAAATGTTGCATATATTGGGCTTCATTTAATAAATCTCTCTAAATACTTGGAAAGATTTGCTGGATCATCCAGTGATATTCTTCTCCTGTCTTGAAGAGCAGGAGAGTCAGGCCTATAGACTTAACATATAATAAGAATTTTGTTTGGAGCATAAACTTCTTTCAGGGTATATTGGGAACATTGGCCTGTCTTTCTTCCACTACAATTCTTCTGGTGAACATAATCACATTGAATAAACTTGAAAAGTCATTTTTTTCTTAGTCACCATTGATCTATGTACATTTTTGTAAAAAAACAAAAACAAATTGTCACTGTAAAAATCAGAAATCAGAATTTTGTTACTGTCTAGTCTGCAATATTAGACTTCTTTATTTGATGCTGGGGCTGGACTTGAGCATGTGGCAGGGAGTTATTTCTGCTATTCCTTTTGCCTTCAAGGGGTGGAAAAGGTCTAAGCCAAACCCTGGCATTCCTCCAGAGGTTGACAGAGGTTCCTTGAGCAATATGTGCCTCTCAGGACAGTTTAAGTGACACCAATGATCTCACCAATTCTTTCCACGGGCCAGCAATAAAGGAGGCACTCTTCCAGTGACCACAATGCTAATGGACTGTGAGCTGTGAAAGTTATTTCAGCAAGAATATCACTAAAGTAACCCATGTCAAGTTTGGGGAAACAGAGCTCTATAAGGCAATACGGCTTGCACAGAAGTGGAGGGAGCCCTGAGAAGGACCAAGCGCAAAATCCAAGCAGCAACCAGGTGTTCTCCAGAGCCTCTAGTGGTAAGGATGTTGCGCTTCTAGTTTCTGCCAGGTTGTGGTCCTTGAGCACACCAGGTTCACTGGATGATGCACAGTACTAAATCACTAGGTGGGAGGAATGACAAGGAAGGCTGCAGTCAAACAGCAAGCAAGAGAGGTCAGGAACAAGCCAGGGGTCTAGAACAAGAGATCCTGGAAATAGACACTGGAGACACAGGGTCACCACATACACAGGGAAACATAGGAGACACAGGAAGCAACAGGAGGCACAGGTGACACAAAAAAAAACTTAAGGAAACACATTTTTTTCATGTCCATGGTCAGGGAGAACAGCAGCCATTTTTGTATTATACAAACAGGTATTGAGACAATAGTAAACAAAAGATGAACTTGTAACCTTGAGTTTTTAGTGGCCATATTAGGAGAGGTTAAATGGAGGAGTCGCCAGTGCCTGGTGCCCCTGTCCATGCCCACACCCCTGGCTTCGGGGTCATGGGGGTAAAAGGTATGCCTCTGGTTTCAGTCTCTACCAACATACAAAATAAGTCTTGTACCCAATTATCTCCATGGGCCCCACCTAACAAAGCGGTCACCCCCCATACCCATTGATTTAACTGCATTTTACCCCTAGTCCCCCCACATTTTACAAAATACACTCCATAAGAAAAGCTGATTGCATCCCTAGATATGTATTTTTCTATAGAAAGGAGTCAATGGTTAGAACCCTGAGTGTTTTACCACCCACATGCCTAATCCATGGTTATCCTACGGCAAGTTAATGTTGTATCCTAGACTTCCAGACAGAATGCCATCTTTTTTTTAACACAGACACTGCTAACTCTTCTGCTTCAACTTCTTGAAGCAGAAATGTCAAAAAATAACATTAAAGGGCAATACAAGAACTTATGAACAAGGAAATATGAAACAGTGAGCTATCACAAGCAAGTGTACCAATGGTCATAGAGCGTGAGCTCTTTTGTTGCAGAGGGACTGATGTAAATTGATCTGTACTTTGCTTCATAATATACGAGTATTAAATAAATAATAGAAAATGAATCCTGTACAAAGGTGAACAACAAGGACATTCTACATTTGTGGTGTGGGCTGGTTAAAACATCATTGTTCCTGATCTGAAAACCTGAATAAATTATCCTTGTTTTTAAATAGAAATGAGTCCAGTTTCCTGGAATTACCTGAATTCAATAATTATTATGAATAGCTGGAAAGATTAAATAACATTTATAACAGTTGCAGCAAAGAACAGCAATTGCAATGAAGAATATCTTTAGAGATACTGTCACTTTCTGTATTTCATTATCTACACTTATATAACTATAATAAAATAAATCCACACATGATTAAACCACCTAGGTTTATATTTTTATCTGTTTATTATGTCAGCCATATAGCAGGCACAGGAGAGTGAGCAGACAATCGTATTACTCAAGAGTAAGTGAACTTGCCCTCAATAGGCAAAGTGACAGGTTTTCTTTTAAATTAGTAGTGTGACAAGTGCTCATAATTTCAAATGATTTCCTCTAACTCATTGGCAAGCAACCCACTCGCCTAGGTGCCCCACAGGTTGTTTTATTTTTGTTTCCTCTCATTTTCTGAGTTTCTTTCTTTGTCATACATATTGGGCCTGATTTATTAAAGCTCTTCAGGGCTGGAGATGGTACACTATCATCTGTGAAGCTGGGTGATTCAGCAAACCTGGAATGGATTTGTTCCAGGATCGAAAACTTTGCTAATAAATAGCAAATGACTTTTAGGAAATACATTCCAGGGAAGGGGCAATAAATAGCATATTAGGGAGCTAAGGTTGTACATACTTTTCCCACAGTACACCATTAAAGCTGTTGATATTTGTATTGGTTAAATGATTAAAAATTGGCATGCGCAGTGATATCCCAAAAATGTAAAAGAAATTGTGCTGATCTATGCATGTGTGACATTACCATTTTAACATTACAAGAAAGCACCTTCTGTTCAGGTTCAAAATCAGGCATGTGCAGAAGGAGCAGTCCGGAGCCTCCTAGAATAAGTAACATATGTATCCTAGAAGGCTGTGGGTTTTCTATTCTGTCATTACTGCTGCACCAGTAAATATAGAAGGGGGCCTCCCTGATAAAATAGAAAAAAAATCATTATATAAAGGGTTAGGCAGGTATGTTTGTCAAAACTTATTTTTAAGGATCACGGAACAAGGGTTAATGAGCATCAGAATATTGTTCATTGGCATGGTATTCTAATGATTGCATATACAATAGTGTTTTTCCATTACAGAAAGAATGTATTACATTGTACTGTTCTGCAGGAACAGTATCAACTTTATAAAAAGCAATGTAAATAAAGGAAACATTCATAACTCAGTTTTAGGAAGTCCAGAAACATTTAAAGCTTGTTTGTTCTCTTTCCAAAAAAAAAAAACTTAGCAGGGGGAAGAGGGGGGGGGTTCCTCTACTTATAATAAAAATACAACCTTTCCTTAACATGGAACAAAGAAACAGAAATATACAGGTAATATTGGTATATGCATAACAGATTTATGGCCACTTGGAGGTCAAACGTTTTATATTATTATAACTTAAGGGCTGGGGAATTAGGAAGAAGCAAAAGAAAGGGTAAGGGGAAAGGGGGTATTGGTGTATAGTTAAAAGAAAAAAGGGGGGGGCTAAAGTCTCATGAGGTATATGACCACGCTTTAGGAAATTAGTTAGTACATTTTTGCAGTGAGGGCAGAGTACAAAATTTTGTTTTGGTGTTGGAGTACAAGAGCACAGACCAGACTGTTCCTTATAAAACCAGGTTTGTGTATTTTTGGTTGTTCTTGGCTCCACAGAAGCCACCAAATCTTCCTTTGCTCTGATCTTGTTTACTCTATGTATCAATTGTCTCAGAGTTGGTGGTAAAGATTGTTTATATACAGCTGGAATACATGCCTTTGCAACAATTGTTCAGTTTCCATGAACATAGTTTGGCTATGTGTAAATCAGTTGTGAGTGTTATGAAGAGCGACGCATGATTGGAGAATGTAGCTGTATCTATTGAGGAGTGTATCATGTCTTACTGGGAAAAAGTCTATGCGTGAATATGTTTTGTGAACTGGAGAATAGAATGAGCAGTCCCTTTCTGTAGGATGCTGGAGCCGCGATATGTCAACAAGCTAATGTACATGTATGGTTATTGCTAAATTGAAGTTGCCTCCAATATGAACCGCACCCTCACTAAATTCCTCCACCATGTCCAGTACTGCTTATAGGAAATTTAGTTGATCTATATTAGGTGAGTATATGTTGATAAATGTGTACATTCTTGAGACAATCATCCCATTGACCATCATATAATGGCCATTTGGGTCTGACCGCATATCAAGATAGCAATTTTGATATGATAATACTAATGCCTCTAGATTTGAAGTCAGGGGATGTCCCGTGATACACTAGTTGAAAATGCCTGCTTTTAAGAAATTTTACCTTGCCATGGAGAAAGTGGGTCTCCTGCATAAAAGCTATTTGACAGTGCATACGAGTTAGGGTAAAGGATATGAGGGTGTAAACAAAGAAAAAACAAAGCTCCAAACTTCTCTCTTGGAAGAAGAGCGTCCTACTGGGGGGAAAAAGAATGCAGCAGTAGAGAGTCGGTTCTCCACGCATTAAACGGCTCTTCCTAGATTATTACTGCAGTAAAACAAAACTACATTTAGTGGTACATAACAACATTGTTCCCTTACATGTGTTTGGCTTGCGAACATTCTTCAATGTAACAACATACCATTGCATTATGGGCACCATAGCCCATACACCACATCTGAGGTAATTTCTCCACAACTACTTAGAATATCAAAAACCATTTGAAATGAGATTGGAAATAGGAAGTGGGTGGAGGATGTGGCAAAGCAAGCGCCGTCTTGTCCAAACTGCTAGAAAGAAAATACCATTGGGAGAAACAATAACTAAAATTATACACAAGAGTTTCCAAACTTTGCTATATAAATATTTCAATAATTGAAATTGGTAATTGTCAAATGCTGTTAGATTGTAATGGAATCCACTCCCCTGGAATGGTTGATTGGACCCCCAGAATGTGTTTTGTCTTATGGCGGACCATGGATGTGGATAAAATTGCAAAATCTCATCCAATTGAGATATGGAATAGGCGGAGAACATCTAGGAGAGGTCCGCCGCATTTGTAAGGTTTGCCTTGAAACATCTGGAAACAGTTGGACTTTTGCTCCATCAAAATCCACCTCCCCCATCTGCCAGGCTTTACTAATAATTTCTTTGTTTTGAGTGAAGTAGTGTACTCTACATAGGACATCTCTAGGTTGATTGCTGCATATTACTCACTCTGAGAACTGAAACTATTGCAATTTCAACGGTGGGCAGGTGACCCAAAAGGATATTAAAAATGGCCATCACAGTTGTGCATGCCTGCCCTGGCTTCTGGAAAGCCTAATTTTCACACGGCGGCTGTGGTTTTCATGTTCATCTGAGCATAGAAAAAGTGAGGTGAAGTCGGATTGTATTGTAGTGAAGGATGATTCAAGTGTGGCAGTTCTTTACTCCAGCTTAGTGTAGAAAGATTTCATAGTGGAGACCTTAATATCAGTGGCAGTGATGTGTTGCTGGATTCCATCTAGCTTCTGGTAAATAGAGGTCTCAACACCTGTAAGCAGGCTTTCCATGTCTGCTTTGGTAGGCAAAGAGGTGAGGCCATCTCGTTTTGCATGGAGCTGTTCCTATCCATGGAGCACTCTGGAGAAGTAGCCAGTGCAGAGAGATATAGCGATGCCAGACTGACAGGGGTCTCCTGCAGTTTCCTGGTAGATGTGCCCCTGATGATACACACTGGCATCAGTCCAGGTGAGTCTGAACTGCCACTCGGAAAAAAGGTTTTGCAGGGCATACCATGTTTTAAACCATAAGGTACAGTACCTGTGTGAACTTTTGCTAATCCCGCGTTGTAAAAATTATATTCTTGATCTTTTGCAATCATGTTAACCTTTTTTTGTCTTTTACTCTATATCATAGTGTACCATAGGAATGGAATGGCCCCACAAATCAATTTTAATATTGTTTGTATCTTGGTGCCAAAAAAACTTCTTAATTGGTCTATTACCATATGATTTCATTTAATGTAAGCTGTAAACAGGAAGTAAAAACAGGAAAGGTAAATACATTTCATTTTAAGATAGCAAATTTTCAAATACATAGGTAATACATAGTTAAACAAATAGAGATTTTTGATCCAGAGAGTATCTGATTACTTTTAGGGATTAAAAAATGTTTTTTTCCAGTTGCAGAAAATTGTACATATATGTTTTATAATACAACTTTTAATTTCTTTATTTTGCCTTACTTTGCAGCTGAAGCTGGTATATTGTTCTGTATGTGCTGGGTTTTATTCTATGTATTCCTTCTTTCATAATTTTATTGTCGAATTGATGAAATTTGGACTTTTATAATCTACATATCTGTCCCAGGCAGTCAAACAACTCAGGTACTAAATACATTTTTAAATGATACCAAAATCAGTTTATCAGAAAAAGACAGAAATCTACAACATTTCTTAAAACCATAAAAATACATATAGAAAAATTTAGGTGATGCCGCTGAAGACCTCTGGCTTTCCTCTAGATAATTTGTCTGAGCACCAATGCTCAGACAAATTCTATGCAAGCAGTTATTAAGCAGCTCTAAAACCTACAATATATGACCTTTCTAGCTTATTGCACTAAAAAGTATTATATTCTCCAAGATCTTTAAAGCCAGTTTCTAATAGATTACTGGAAGTTTGCTATTGGAAAAGAACTGTAAGTTCTTAGGCTCTGGTATGAGATGAGTTAACTTTAGCATTCTAATTTCTCTACAATGCTTATTGCTGAGGAGGTAAATGAGGTCTTGTTTTAAAGTTCTTTAACTGCTTGCTTAGAAAATGAAAAACCTCAATGTGTATAGCATGGGCATAAGTATTCTGTAAGAGCTTTAAAATATGGCTTATGGACTTAATCACTACTGAGGGTTAAATGTGTGATGTCTGCTAGTGTGTTGACTGTGGCTGATGGGGAAAACCACATGAGAATGCCATTATCTGATTGCTCCAGAAGTGTTCAACATTTTTAGCAAGCTTGGATTAAATTCATAAGGGTCTGGTAGCATAGAAGGGACTGGTAATTATCTTTTGCTTTATTTTGGTGCTTATAGAGGTATATAGGACAATTTTATTGAATTCTGGTCCTTGGCGGACATGTATTCTTTATTTAAAGATGAGATCTCCTTGATAAAAGAACCACTAGTAGTTTCATGATGTGTAGAAGTTTTTTTTTTAGTAGACCTCGAATTTTCATCAGATCCTTAGGACTAAAATAGGAACTGTAAGAAAGGCTCATAAATATCGCTGGACAACTGCAGCACAAAGTGATTTTTCTGTAATTCTCTGATTGTACTGTGCCTACATCTTTTTTCCAAGAACACCTGAAACAGACATGTTACGCTGACCCATCTTTTGCATATAGACAAAAAAGGTTTACAAAAACCATAACACACACCTTAATATTGAGGAAATTTCTGTACATCACAAGTAAGTTTGTAGTAAGAAGAAAGGTTTTAGATCCTAGAAAAAATATGTAATTTGTAGGAATGTCCTCTAGGTTTCAGGCAAATATGTGATAAGAAGAAATGTATCCTACATCCCATGCGAAGTCTTTAATATGGAGAACCATTCTTAAGATTTAAAGCAAAGTAAGTACAAGGAGTGATGTTCTCTAGCTGTCATGTGATCACTTTCAGATACTATATAGCATCCCTTACAACTTAAAAGATCCAATCCTTTAGACAAACCTTACCTAAAGCAATAAATCTGCGTGAAGCAAAAAAGCATAAGCATAAGGCAGCATCTGTATATAGAGCCAAATAACATAAATAAATCTTCACAGGCAACAGGATTTATAGGATAGTAAAATCTATAAAAAGATAAACATTTGAGTAAGAACTGTTTGGAGAGGTAATAGGTATTTAAAGGCTACATATACACATTGCTTGCATGCAAAATTTACTCCAATGGTCACTAGGGCTGTATCCTAGCTCCTACAACTGCTCCCTTCTTGTTTACTGGTGTGTCTCACTCTTTCTGCAGGACACATCTGTCAAATATTCCTTTTACAGAGCAGGATACATGTCAACTACTTCTCTAGACACACTTACAGAACATTTATTCTAAGATGTCCAAAGGTTCTTTTGAAGGGCTCCTACTACCAGACCAATTTATGGGCAGTTCAGTATTTTTCAAGGTCTTATCCAAAGCTTTAAATTGGAATGAGCTTTTTTTTTTGTAAATTGTAAAAGTAAAATTCATATTACCAAATAAAAGTCCAAATGAAGGATGATTGTATGGTGTGTGGTTTGGAATATAATTTAAATAAAATTTGTTTTTGTTGAAGATACTTGTTGCTATAGAGAACTATAATTCAATATTTGTCAGATCTTTAAATGTATGCTTGTAAAAGGATCAAAATGTACAGACACACAAAAAGCATAACCTTAACTGTTTAGTGTGGAACAAATATATTAACTATACACAGATATATTTGTAAAAGGTTACATTGACTTAAAGTGAAGAAAACAATTACATTTTATTTAAAGCCAAATTAACAGAATCTATTACTATGGACTAGCTTTAGAAGCAACAATATGAATAGATGTAAAAGAATTTGTGAACCTGGATCAAGGCCAAAAAGCTAGTAAACAGAATTCATTTCTACCAAAGAAGTGATCAGAAGCACATCTCAGTCAAGATGACAATTCAAGGGCAAGTAGGAAGACAGTTCTCTTAGCAAAGGAACATGTTGTCTCTTGAATAAGAATCAAATATCCAAAGGGACAGAAAACAAATGCTTTTTAAGTCCTTGTCTGATAATTCTGCAATATATATTGTTCTGGAAATTTGTAAAAGAAAATACAAATTTGTGCCTAACTGTGTTTAAGCTGAGTGAATGCTTTTTTATGAAAGCAAGGCATTATTTTCATTTTTGTGCATTATTTTTTTAATGTACACATTTATCGTAATGTACACATTTAACTAAATAACAGATCACAGCATTACTATATAATGTGTGTTACTATCGAACTTTCAATAACATAACAAATATGCAATAGTAAACTTTTTTTAGTAATTACCATTTCTCCCAGTTTTTAAAGTGTCTAGGTTAAATAAACAGATTTTTTTTTACTGATAATAAAAGGTTATCTACCCTTTTATATAAAGTAGATAATAGTGGTAATAGGTCTGCTTTAAGCTGAATTGATGTAATCATTCCTCTCCTTCAGATTGAAAAATGTAAACTTTTTAGCAAAGTGAGAAAAATTCCTTAGCACATGTTTAACTAGGCTGCATTAAGTAATTTAAAGCGTACCTAAACTATTCACGTTACATAAAAGGGTAGACAATCCTTTTTATGTAAGGTAAAAAATTCTGTTTTTTTTTAGGTGCAACACCCTTTTTAAAAAAAAAAAAAAAAAAGGGTGCAGCATTGCCCCCCAGTGCAAAGCCTTCCGGGATACCTACGTCACATATCAAGGGAGGCTCTTGGGTTTCCTTCTGTGCATGCGCAGAAGCAGCTTTTTCGCACAAATTAAAAATTTGCCGATCTCAAGTGACATAGGATGAAGAACCCGTAAGAAAAGGAGAAGATGGCGGCGCCTGGAGCACCAGCCCCAGGACGGATGCCGGGACCACGCGGGACAAGATGCAAACCCCACACGCCTTGGATGGATCGGACAGATCACAGCTAACTAGGCTGCATTAAGTAATTTAAAGCTTACATAAACTCAGAATTTTCACTTTACATAAAAGGGTAGACAACCCTTTTTATGTAAGGTAAAAATTCTGTTTTTTTTTTTAGATGCAACACCCTTTTTTTAAAAAAAGGATGCAGCACTGCCCCCTAGGGGAAAGCCTCCCGGGATACCTATGTATCCCGGGAGGCTCTTGGGTGCATGCACAGAAGGAGCCTTTTCATGCAAATAGAAAATTTTCCAATCTCATACATGCGAATCCTATGTCACCCGATCTCGCGCCTGGGTCAGGTGATGTAGGATGAAAAACCAGGAAGAAGAGGAGAAGATAGCGGTGCCCAAAGCGCCGGCTTTAGGGCTGAGACCACGAGGTTTTTAAAGGAATCTGCCGTTTCTGTATGATGGTATGTTTGCACACATTTGCAGATACATGTGGAAGCTATACTTTTGGGTCAGGGCAACTCTTTTCTCAGGCTAGCAGTCCTCTCATTCCAAGTAAAAGGTAACCCTGGATGATGTTTGGGCAAAGATAATGCCATCCTGGGTAGAAAAGCAGTATTTGACAAAGTATTGTATTTTCCTCTGTACTATTGATTGAGTGCAAAGGTATCAGGTGTATGCAAATATTTATACAAATTAAACAATGTTGGTGATATCACAATGGTCTCAAACAGATTTTCAATTCAAGATCTATGGAGGCCAAGGATTTAAGAGATTTGCAGTCATTTCACTGGTCACATTGAATTACCTAGTGGCACATGGTGTATTTCATCTTAAAATAAGATTTTTTGCTTCACAAACATGTATTTGTTCAAAAACAAGTTACAAACAGAGCCAAAATGTCCTGTTTCTAGCCTAAAAGCAAGATTACATTTTCATTAGCTGGATCTTCTTTATTACTGTGCCCATCCAATCCTCTTCTGTTTATTCCTGCATCATGGTCAACCATTGTATACTGCCAACATACCTTGTTGATGTAGAACATACATTTGTGAACACTGTAGTATTTTTAAAACATTTCCCTCATCATTAAATATGTTACTTATTATTTTACTAATAAATATAAGCTAATTGTTGTTATAGTGATATATTATAGCAGTAGGTACTGTATTAGCCATAGACATTAGAAATAAAAGGAACCTTGTTTCAAGCTATACCTTTTATTGAATAACTAAATATATTTACAGATGCAAACTTACAGGAAAGTTAAAATTCTCTTCTTTAGGCAATTATGAAGATGTTATGTCAGAATCTTCATATTTGCCTGAAGAAGGAAATTATAACGTTCCCAAAAGCTGCATCAGTAATAATATGTAGTTAGCTTGTGTCCCTTGCAATGACTTTCCTTTTTTCTGCTAAATAATATATATTCTATAAATAACTTACCCCAAGTTTTTTTGTTCTGTAAACTTTCATCTTCTAAGGGGTAAACCAATACAATTTGTATAGTGTTGTGTTGACTCTAATAAGCAACATCTATAGCACAAAATTAAGGGTTTTCCTTTCCATGAACCAACATGACTATAACAGTTTACCTTCCAAAAATATTCACATTTCATATGGGATGTATGAATTCCCAATTGATATTTTATATAGCAGTAAAAGAAGAATGATTCTGAAATGATGCATTAGTGTATTTCCTTAATCATAATGATTTTCGTTGATGTGAGCTTTCATACTGTAATTATTTTATTTATTCAGCCAGTAGCAACATTATGGGCTCTTATTCTGACAATAACCCATAATCAAATGCATTGCCTATAGAAGGAATACTTTTCCCTTTTCTGGTAATGTGATTTCACTATTTTCCGATCAAGGGGAATAATACAAGAGATATTGTTCTAGATGTTATTGGATCTGCTGTAGAGAGAAGACTGAAACACAGTCAAGCAGAAAACAAAATGGTAATGTTATTGTAAAAATTCAATGAATATTTATATACATTTTGCTCTGTTCCGTTTAATATGAGGACAGTTCAATGGCATGTGTTCAGTAGTGCTTCATGAAAAATAAATGAACATTAAAACAAAATGAAAGAGAGAAGCACATTTTACATGTTCATCAGAGCTAAACTGTACTAATAAATTACAAATGAGTAAGGGATGTAGGACCTGCACTGAAATAGGATGATTACATACTTTAGTTATACATACATTATATTAGGAGCCAAAAAACTTTTCCTGTATTAGTTTTCAGTGGCATAGTATAGAACTGTGGTATAACAACCATTTAAAGCTCATCTTTGGGTTGTCCTCACCATTCCTTTTAAACGAATAACTAAACTACAAAAACATAAATAAAAGCTCTAGTTTCTTACCTAAGAAACCTTTTTAGAAGGTTGTATTTTTAAATGTTCTCTTAATTTCCTGGTGTTGTAGACACTTCCTGTTGACTGTAACAAGAGTTCAAGAGGGGTTCTCATAGTGCCTATGCTTTTCACTACTACTCCTTAGTATTCAAACACAGAAGTCCTCTATGCTCACATACTGTACATTACATACATATACACAAACAGCATACACATTCACACGTTGCATACACATATACACACATACACTACAATCATTGATCTCATGGCTAACCAGCGACTTCATGGGGCTAAGGCAACAGACCTCATACTTTTTTACTTATAAAGAAAGCGTGCCTGACACCACCCTGGTTACTACCTTTGGGCACTGGCAGTTACAGAGTGGTATGTATAGTGTCACTGGCTATTTGATCTCTTATAGACTGCTACAGACTACATTTAAGTGCATTTCTGTAACTTCATATTTAGTTCTTTCTCATTTGAGAACTTTTGTTTCTGCACACCATTCTGTCTCTAATAGGATCTGTGAAAAGTACCAGTTCTGACATACATCCAAATTTTCTCCAGACGTTTGATTTCTTGAAAATAATTTAAATCTTTCTACAATCTCATTTCTTTTCAGGTCACAGTGTTTATCAAATGCTTGAATACTATCTGTTAGAGTCTGCCACTCCAGGTAATTTTTTTTGAATAAAGTTCATGAAATTTCTCTGCTCTTTTACCCTTTTAAGTAATAGCAAAGCTTTAATTTACATATCCCATTGTTTGTAGTTACTGTGAGATACAGAAAGTGTGTATGTAAACAAAACAAACTGTCTACTTGTCCCCAAATGAATATTTTCTGTTGTATTAAGACAGTGTGGTTTAGGACCAACCCCGGAAATATACTCACAGGGTGGTCAGGTTATCAAACCCATTATGTACATTAAGTACTGTGTCTCTTCCTTCATTGGCGATAGGTCTAGTCTCCATGGCTCTGGTCTATATGCTATGAGCAAAAGTAGATATTTTGCATAGTAGCAAGAGGAACTTGCCAGAGAGATGCACTTGGATGCCATTGACCAGCTTGAATGTATTTATGGACCAAGAATCTATGTATGTATGCAAAAATTTGCTAGGCCCCTCTATCACCAATGCTAACTATTTATCAGTAATGATGACTTGAACCCCATCTACATTGCCTACATTCGCTTAGCCAATCACCCAAGAGGGCACCTGAGGGCAGCTGTAATCGGCTAACCCCTTTTAGGATTTACTGTCAACAATGACAGGGGCCAGGTTAGGCTTCTTTAATTGTGGAGCCAATCAAAATGCCAGATGATAACCGTCTTCATCTGGTGGCATTACTGTTGACGGGTATAATAATGTTGGATTGGAACTCAGAACATGTTGAGATCCAGTAATAGCAGCTGGCCTCAGTAGCAATTTTCAAGAGGAATGATTTCCTGCCTAACAATAAATCGAAAATTCCAGTTGAGCGTACTCTCTAGTTCTACCAGCTTTGAAAAAAATGTCCCTGGAATGTAATGCAATTAGCTGACTCCAGTATACACCACCATTGTTTTTTAATTGTCATATCAAAAATTTTGGTTTACACTTGAGTATATATAACATTAACATGTGGTATACCATGTGGTAATTGTTTAAACCCCTTTCTTCAAGGACTGCGTGTAATAAATCTATAATAAATCTATAATCACAAATCTAACCCCTTGAAATACTTCACAGTGGGATTTTAGTTTTAAAGGTCATCTATAGGCAAAATTGTAAAAAAAATCCGCCATCCTACCACTCAATCCTTACATAACTAAAAGTGATAATGTTAGTTTTCATCATTCTAATTGTTGAATTTTATTATAGTTTAGTTTAACATGATGGTGGTCAATGGTTTTAAAAATGATCATACTTTATTAGTGATGCACAGTTAAATTGATTAATTTATTTTGTTAGTTTATTAATGATAGTGGAACCTTTTCAGAACCCGAAAATATTAGGTCATGTAAAAATATGCTTATTTCTAACCTAATATATATGTTTTAAAGACTTGAACACATAATACATTTTTATTTACGGTTAACTGGAAGATGTGTGCCATTTGAAAGCATGATTTGTTAGGGAAAGAATGGCTTTTAATTCATGCTCACTAGGTTCAAGTTGTCTGAGATGCACGCCTCGAAGCGCCAGATACTTTCAGTTCATAAATGTTGGGAGAATACGTCAGCGTATTCTCGGCGGCTGAAAATCCGTTGATAAATAGGTTAGAAGGGTCCAATGTGGGGCCGCGAATACGCGCACCCGAACCTTCGATTTTGCTTGGTGAATCAGGCCCAATGTGTAGTAGCCAAAAGGCAAAGTTGTCCAAAAATTGGAAAACTGGGCTGGGGGACCAATAGACAAGAATCTACAAAAGTAAGGAAACACAAAATATTGATACAGGTGGTTCCCAGGTTACAAATGAGATAGAGAATATAGGTTTGTTCTTTAGCTGAATTTGTATGCAAGTTGAAACAGGTACATTATTTTAATAAATGCAATTAGGGCAGATGTTTGTCTCAACATATTATTTATTTTTACCTTTCTGTGCATGCACGGAGTGGTATCAGTTACTGAATAAAAACCTCACTGTGAGTTAATCACAAACATAGCAAAAAAAAAAAAAATTAATAGAGACATTCATTAACTTCTAGACATTCATTAACTGGAGCAAGCTGTGCTTTGATATGCAAAAAAAAACTGCAGAGTTTGTCTTGGTCTTTAAAGAGCTACAAAAGGTTGCAGAACAGCTTAGCCCTTACGATCACCTACAACCTCAGCTGTGTTTACCAAAATACTTATTCTGCAAGTCATGCGAACTGCACCCATCCCCCCCATCAAGCCTCAGTCCTGCACACGAGCGAGCAGGGAAGCCCATTAGTATCTAGGAGTCGTGCTTATGTTGGATGTCCTTAAGTCGGGGACTACCTGTATTTTGTATCAGAAAAATTAAATAATTAAAGAGAATGGGTGAGTAAAGAAAAGAGAGAGACTAAGAACTATACAACCACCAATCCTTTTGCCAGGTCCGGGTGCATGTTCAAAGTTCAGGCCTTCTAACGACAATCTGGTAGTAAAAGTATACTCTGGAAGTGAAAACAAGTATGGTCAGAGATTTAGATGTGAAAATACTATGAAAGGAGTTAAATTTTAGTGTCAAATTGGCCATCCTATGGACCACAAGAGAAAGGAGTTACGTATTTATAAGTGGGCTGTATAGAAGTGAATATATTGGTTAGAGAAAGGAGCAATAGAGAGGCTGAAAAGAGGACCAGAATTCGGAGAGGAGTCACCAGGAAAAAGAAGGTGTAGCGGTATAGACAAGACAACAGAGTGTAGGAGGAAGCAGATGAAGAGTTTACAAT
>NC_092858.1:131771355-131774830 GCF_032062135.1 Pyxicephalus adspersus
CAAGAGTCACTGCAATGCTGTCAGCAGTACTAAATATAGTTCCAAAGCACATACTGTTACATGTGCAATGAACAGAGCAAATCTAAATTTAGAAATTGTATTTTTCATTGCTAGCATGAAAAAATATGTTAAAAAGAATATTCATCTACCAGTAAGTATTTTATTTTACCTTGGAAAAGATATGGTGCAATATTTAATAGGAAATACTAAAATGTAAAGAACAAAAGTTTATGTGGGTACAATTTTTCAATTGCAGAATATAAACAAATGGTATTGGTAACTAAATTATCACCAATAGGATTGAAGATTATGAGTTTGGTTTGTATTAAATATTTATATAAATATTTATTTATAATAAAAAGGCTTTATATAAAATATAGCAATCATGACTATATGTATTAAGACCAATGTGAGAATTGCTGCAGAAGTCAGATGGGTTTGATTTTTTGAATGACTTAAAGCCTTACCATAGGTGTGCTTTTGTAGCAGATGCAGAATTACTGTCCTTGTTTTGTTTTGTTTTTTGTACAATAAATGAATTGCAGCCAATGAATGGTCTTTGTTACTGTGAGTTCAGCAATTTGTAGCTCAAACATTGAGAAATTACTTTTGTGCAGAGATTGAAGTCTTGGAGCTGGCTGTCCTATAAAAGGTCTCTAACTAACTACTTATAGTTTGCTATAAGTCAGAAAATTAAACTTTAGAACATTCACCAAGGATTATTTAGATATTAAACATGTTTTTTTTGGTTTTTGAAGTTTTGGTGAGTTATTAGGGATAAAGGTGAATTGCAGCTCCTAAAGGTGAATTGCAGCTCCTACTCTTGGTCTTGACCCTTTAATCTTGACATATAGACTCTTCAATAAAAAGCACCTAGACATTATCATTTAGAATTTGTGTACATTTGTGCATTACTGTTTATGTCATCTTTTTCCTTTTTCTTTTTGTTATCATAATCCTTATCAGCACACGTGCTTGGAACAAAGCTTGATAGGTTCAGAGTATTAAACATAAAGCTAATACTACTGGTAAATCAGATTCATGTACTTCCCTAAGTTGCATTAAAAGTACATATATTGATTTTTTTAAGTAAATACTTACCTGTATTAATGATCTCTTTTCAAATCAGTATGGAATTCAGGTTCATAAAAAACAAGCCATATTCTTAATATGTCATGTTTTTCTCTTTTGATTTACAATTTGTAAAAACTACTAAAGGGCTGCATTAGGAAGATTAGAAGAGCTCAAGAGGCACTTACATGAGTGCATGTGTAATAGAAAATGTATCGTTTTAAACTCAACTGACTCTTAACCTTTAATGCAGTGCTGATCACTGCCGTTTTTACAATTTGCAGTATTGTACAGCAGTATCAATAGTATTCTTCGTCTTATATATGCCTGATACCTTTAATAATTTGTAAGAGATTCAACTGAACTGTTACCTTTTCTAGCTGTTAATAAAGTAATTATCTAATAAAGTAATAAAGGCAAAGTTGTACTTCAAGTTTGTGCAGGCATTTTTAGGATATAATGATGATCTGACATTGATATACAGAAAGAAGAGAAAGCACATGTGACATGAGCTAGTTTAGCTAGAAGACTGCAAGAAAAAAAATGTGTATATATATTTTTTTTTCCTAAGACCATAGGAAATTTCAAGGGGGTTGGGGAGTGCCAATGTTTACTCCACATATCTGAAATTATACTTTAAAGCAGCCTTACATCCAACCCCAAAGGCAGAATTGAAAAAGTAAAATCTATCTTTATCCCAATACCAGTCAAATGATTCAGTCTTACTTCAGTCCTGGTGTTAAAAAAGGCATTGTTCTTAAAAATCTTAGTTATTTTTAAGTTATGATCCTGCTCTGCTGGAACCAAATATACTTTTATTCTACTACACGGGATACAGCTATGACAACTGCCGACTGCATGCTTGAAATGTGGCAAGTGTCATTTTTTTCACTGTGCCTAGTAATGAAGGATCTGCTAGCAGAATATTAAGGAGACAACATTCTCCTGATCCTATTTTCCGAACATGTACGCTTGGTAGGAATTGTTTTTCTTAAATTAACATTCTGATCATGTACTTATGATTTATTGTTATTTTAAAGCACTATATACATTTATTAATATAATATTAAATCACAAGAAATAAACTTGCGTAGACAGAATAAACAATATATGATAAGAATAATCAAAGGTAGATGAATATTTAAAGCTTTCTACGTTTTCCCTTTTACCCTTTTTTCAACCTACAGGAATTTACATTCAAATGTCATGGAAATGGCATATAAATGTATCATCTTAGCTCACAAGAATAATAATCTTTCCTGCATGTTTGAATAGAAGTTGTTCAGGAAGGGGTTTTCTAGTGGAGCCATATCAGTGACCATGATATGTCATTGTAAGGTATACTGTAGTAGTGAAAACAAATGGTTTGCATTTAATATAGGACATTTTTTGAGGTCATTGTGATATAGCCATTAGTTTTATAGTATCTTCCTCCTATTTGCTTTTAGTATATATACTCTAAATGTCAGCAGTTTGGTGTGCCGCTGTACATGACCTTCATTGTCTCAAGGCAACATGAATTCTTAGGTAATGTTCATAACCCTACATTCAACACTGAACAATTTAAAACACTGATGGGCTTTTTTCAATAACTATGACCACATTAATACTAATATCTTGAATTTATAAAATGATGACATATGATACAGCATTTTACAAAGTCCTTGGTCATGTCACCAGCTGTCCCAGAGGAAGAGGAGCGCAAAATCTGATGTATCCACCATAACCATCTATCATAAACACACACATTGGTCTGACACCAATTTTTTGGGTAGAAGCCTCTTAACCTACGAGAATGTTTTTGGGATGCAGGAGACCATGTTCAACTCAAGAGAAAAGCAGTACACTTCCTGGTTAAAGGTGCTTAAAACCAAAGAATTCTGTGAAAATTCTTTAAAAAAACGCGGTCTAGATGGGGCCATTTTAATATTTTGTGGGAATGCTATACCTGTCAATATTACTCTCATTTTGGCCCCTGGACAATGACAGCTGTGATCAGGTTGACTGAAAAATGTCAAGAGCTTAGATGAGTTCCTGTCTTTATGTTCAGCCAATCAAGGAAAAAGCAATGCCCACCTCAGTGGAGATCCTGTCATTGGGCCTGATTTATTAAAGCTGTCCAAGACTGTAGAGAATACACTTTCTTCAGTGGAGCTGGGTGATCAAGCAAACCTGGAATGTATTTCTCCACAGTCATTTGCTATTTGCTAGCAAATGTTTTAAATCATAGACCAGATCCATTCCAGGTTTGCTGGATCACCCAGCTTAACTAATAAAAGTGTACCCTCTCCAGCCGTTGAGAGCTTTAATAAATCAGGCCCATTGTGTTCAGAGCCAGTGGAAACAACCCACACTGGTTATATTTTCATAGAATTGCATATTTAGACATTGCTGGATCCGCAGA
>NC_092858.1:131777982-131779693 GCF_032062135.1 Pyxicephalus adspersus
GCGTACTTTCGCGCTTCCAGCGAGCGCGGATTTTATTGATGAATCAGGGGCAATGTATCCATGAAAAGGTCTTTATTATGCCCTTCCCATGCAAATTTTTATATTAACATACTGGTAAAACAACAAGATATTTTAAAACCCACACCGTTTTTAACAATTGCAATGTTTAGTATCATTATGCTGCAAGTAACTTTACTTTATTGATGGATGGTTCATGCAAAATCCTTATTGACATTTAATTCTCAGGTCCATGCTGTGATTCAAAACTCCTTTTCTGTAGTCAAATATATGAGTAATATAAACTGACAAATATATTTCCATAGGTTGACACTTGGTAAGTGTCTATACAATCTATATCAGAAGCCCACAGATCCAAACCAATTCTAACATAATACATGTTTCCATTCAGAGTCAGTATAAAAATCAATATCTTAAACTAAGCTAGAACATGGTTCAAAGCTTGTGAGATTTTTTTGCAAGGAGATATTTATTTGATAGAGATAAAATTCAAGCTTATAAAAACAGGTTTTGTCTAGAGGAGGTACTCTGCTTCAGCTATTACCAAAGAAGTCTTCTTTTATTGTGGTAAGTAAAGGTCTAAACAGTTTGGTATCACAGGTGTATTCTTATTCTCATAAAATGCAATATATAATTTACTGGTGCTTGCACATTATGTTATGCAGGTGAACAGAAATTTAGAGTCCAGAACAACTTGTCCAACGGTATAGAAAATAGCGGGTAACAAAAAAAAAACAAAACAAAAAAAAAGTGTTCTGCCGAAGAAACACTTATATGTTTTCTTGCTATGACAGGCTGCTGCAAGCATTTCTGTTCTTTTATGAAAAATTGAGATGATTAGAATCATAATAGACAGCAGCAGTGAGGGCGGCCATGTATTGTGATATAAACTAAAGCAATCTCACACTGTTGGTGTGAACATAATATGGTCTAAATACCCCATAATATACTGTATATCAGGGATCACAGACATAAACCTGGGTAATGACAATGGGTTTTATATATTAAAGCTCTCCAAGGCTGGAGAGAATACACTTTCATCAGTGAACCTGGATGATACAGCAAACCTGGAATGGAATTCTTAAAAGTCATTTGCTATTTGTTAGCAAATGTTTTAAATCCTGGATCAGATCCACTCCAGGTTTACTGGATCACCCACATTCACTGCTAAAAGTATATCCTCTTTTTAATAGAGCTTTAAAAAACCAGGCCCAATAAGTAAGAAATATTGATTTTTAAATGAAGTGAACAGCAAAAGCAGTAAAAATGTTTTGATTTGGATGGTAGANACAAGTTAACCTGGTTTGAAAACTGACTTTGACAGAATTTTTTAACATGAAAAAAGGGCACATATCAAATGTTGGCTACAAATATTTTATTATCTATTTTTGAATAAACAGGCTAGTTTACTTTTGTTACTAATAATTTTTGTGGAAATGTTTTTTGTTTTTTTTTTTGCAAATGGCACAATTTTTTTTAGTCTATGTTATATTTTTTCATAAGACTGTTCATAGTCAACCAGGGCAGAAGCTTTGTACCGGAATAGTTTGGTACATTTGTTAGAAAATGTTGCTGTAACAGATGCATTTACTGGTATATTATATTACTGCTAATATTGTTAACAGATCACATGACTTGGTGAAATGTAAAATGGCAGAAATAGGCTTAAGTTCAGAAAGGAGCTTGAATAATA
>NC_092858.1:131781713-131884127 GCF_032062135.1 Pyxicephalus adspersus
GCAGCGGAAAAAATCTTTGTTAGCTGAAAAATGTGTTAACAGAGTCACTCGTTAGCTGGGGTATCACTGTATTTTAAAGAATTTACTTTATTTTTGTAATTTAAAGTTATGATATATTCTGGAAACCCTTTAACATTGTCATGAAATTGCTGAAGATGTACCACGTGAAAAAATCAAAACATTTTTTCATAAAGTATGATAAAGTTTGTTTTTAGAGTTTCTACCCCAAACTTTTTTAGAAACTTGCAAGGTTCTAGTTTTCAAAATTGAATAAGGGAAACCCATGGGGACATGGCAAAGGTAAAAAAAAAATACTTGACCTATACCTCTTACGTAAATTTACAGAACAAACACACTTTTTTCATTTCTTTTATTCATTCACTTGGTATGTTCTTTAAATTCCCCTGACAACTTAAAACTTGTTATAATACTATGTTAAGGGTTTTGCAAATAACTCATAAATTTCACTGTGTGGCAAATATTACTATAATTTTATGAACATTTCTCTTTTAGGGAGATGAGTATGAAAAACTAAAAATATGAAAAAATTATTTTCGTATTGAGATTTTAGAGAAAACTACCTAATCACCCCTAATCAACAAACTTTTTTGTATTAAGTAATCTGGAAGTGGAAGTGGAAGCAACACATAACTTGTTGTGCATATCTTAGTAATATTCTCACATGTATATAAATAAATTATTTATTTAAAGGACTGTATGCTGATGAAGGTAAAATTTATTATCAACACTGCTAAGGGGATTTGTTGTTAACAAGCAATTTTTTATTTATGATCCCCTGAAATGAACTGTAAACAGAACAACTTTTAAAATGTTTCTGTGATAAAGTAAGAGAGGTTATTCATACATGAGATTAAACTAAGAATTTTAAATATTTATAAAAAAATAGTATAAAATGTGATGGACATTAGGACTTTGGAAAAGATGAAAGGGGAGAGACATAAGCAACCCTGAAGAAGGCACTGGGAATGTAATTATACAGAAAACCGGCTTGGCCACCAGTAACATATAAATTTATATGTCTATTGTGTATAATATATATACATATTTTAAATTATATTACAGTTCAGTAATTCTGACTGCATTTATGTCTTTTTGTATAAAGTATTTTTTAAGTACAACTGCTGTCTCTTTTTTAACAGCCTCCACAGATTCTACAGGAGAACTATAATGTTGATTAATAGGTGATATTTGAATTGATTATTTAAATGTTTTATGTTTTATTTATTTTTTTTAAAGAATTATTTTGTCTGTTCCTCTTATTGAACCCATTTACAAATCAATTCAAAACCCCCTCAAATAAAAGTATGCTAACCATAGTAAACAAGGCTTTCTTATTAGCATGGCTTTCAAGAAGGGTGCTAATGATCACAATATCTGCCATAATCTTTACGTTAGCTCCAAAACATATATATAAAAAAAATAAATTAGATAGCCAAGTCGCTGTCCTGAGTTGACCTCAGTAGTTCAATCATCTTCAGAGGCCTCGCTATAGAGGGATCACCTGTCTTGCCTGTTAACAGTGGGGAATTCTTGGTTGAACTGGTGAGTACCAGCAGCAAAGTTGTCCATTGCTCACTAGGTGCATCACTGGTGCTTACTGCTGCATTAAAAGTTTGTAGTAATTAAGTTCTTCATGCATCATCCATATCATTCCAAAAAAAAGTAGGAAGCAGAAAATGTGACACTTTGCATTGGAAGAACTCTTCATAACTTAATATGTCCTCCAGTGTGCATCAGAAGACATATGGGATACATACCTATAATATATATTATAGTTATGCAGATAATTATTTTACCATATTGTGAATTCAATTTAAAGATCTGACTCTAACTTTATTGAGCTCAACAATGGAACCTTTAAAATTTTACTGGATGGACTAGACCAGCCTTTCTCCACTTGTCTAACATGGGAGAACCCTTTCAATAACTTTGGGTCTTTAGGTAACCTTAATTATGATATCCACATCTCACGGTATATTAGTGTGGAGGTCAGTTGAAAAAATGCCTCTTACATTGCTGGTCAGTGAGAAGAATAGAAAGCCAAAAAGATCAATGGAGCCACTTAAACTGACCAGAGAGGTATAAATTGCTTATTGCTCAAGGAACCGCTAGCCAACCCTGGAGATACCTTAGGGTTCCATGGAACTCTGGTTGAGAAACCCTGGACAAGACACTAGTAGGTGAATTATGTCTTTTACACTAACTTCTCTCACTGTGTATGTGTTTTTCTTATTTTGTTTTTCTTTTTGATGTTTTGTAATGCATGTTGTTTAAGTTAACATTTTATGGTGGTTGTAGGGGGCACAAATATGGAAACAATGATTTATATTAGAACTATAAAAAAGTTATCTCTAGCAATGCCATTTATTGCTTGTCCTAAAGCATTTCCTCATTTATCAATAACTATGCGTATTTTCACTGTCTTTGATCATCTCCTTCACCATGTCTGCATTCTCTTACCATTTCCTGTTTTATGACAAGAAAGTTGACCACCATTTCCATAGCCACACCCATTGTGTAATTAAGACATACTTTATATGCAAATTGTGCAATCACTAAAAAGTCTAAAAAAAATGTTATGCTATTTGTATTTATGAGCAAAATCTGCTTATTATTGCATGTCAGGCACATCAGGCACTGGAAGAAAATAAATCTAAAGTGCTGACTGTTTTACAACTCATATTACTGGCCATTTGGAAAGACCACAGGGCAGATCAATTGTAAAAAGAAGACATCATGTAATTAAACACATTACACAATTAAATACGCATAATTATATTTCTTTCCACCTAATATATGGTTTGCAAATGAGGAAAAACTTTAAAGCAGATGCTTTGTATTTTGCACATTCTGCCTAATGAGGATCAGCTGCCTTCTTTCCCTTTTTTTCTGTTTAGAAAATAAACATTCTCTAGATGGCGGAATGAGACAATGATTTATGATAAGCATTCAAATAAGAATGTATATGAATGTGTTGATTATTTAGTTCTTGTGAAGATTGTACAGTATAGATATTTGGATAGATCTTATTTATCTTAGTAATTGGAAAATCAAAGGTTGTCTTATTGGCATTGGGAGTAATAAATGAAACCAGGGGAGATTAAGTTACTTACTTTCCAATTTTTCCAATTTTCAATTTTGGCAAAATATTTCAAACGGAAAAAAAGGTGCAATAACCTTAATACGTTTGTAATGGTAGCATAATATTTAATCTTTATTTTAAGTTTTTCACAAAATTCCATCAGTTCACAAATGCCAAATGGCTGTGATTTACAAACTATTTACATAATATAAGTATGGAAAGCATCTGCTAAGTTTAAAATAAAATAATCAGGTGTTAAAATAGATGAAAGAAATCTGAATATATTGGGCCTGATTTATTAAGGCTTTCCAAGACTGGAGAGGATACACTTTGATCAGTGAAGCTGGGTGATCCAGCAAACCCAGACCTATACTTTTTCAGGTTTCAAAAAAAATCACCTTCAATATTAATAATAATAAAAAAAAAAACTTAAATGCATCTCTATTGCAGATGTTGCCTCAGATTTTTGCTGCTTTCAAGAGCATTGGCAGCTACAAAAATCTTCAGCATCCAACACAATTTAGCTTGTTTCCTGGCTTTCTGCTTCAGCCGTCTGATCCACTGACCTTTACATCACCACAGGATACAGAATTGCTATTACAGTAGGGGGCCAGTGGATGAAACCATTGTTCACAGCAAAGTACCAGAAATCCAGCCTCCAGCCACTGAAGCTCTTGAGGACAGTGAAGATCCAAAACACCACTTTGCAAGTCAGGTAGATACTTTTAAAGTTGTATTGACAGCTACTTTGTTGCTTTAAAGCAAGATTACCATAGTTTAGTCAACCTTTCTTTTTTATCCTTTTAATCTGGGACAAGGTATATGGCACCTAGATTATAGGCTGTGTGTTTTGCACACAAAAAGAAAATTATTGTTATATTTTACATTTTAACTGCACATTTTAGGCCTATAATTCTTAGACATATCTCACCTAAATACAGTTAGGTCCATAAATATTTGGGCACAGACAACTTTTTTTGGTTCCGTACATTACCACAATTAATTTTAAATGAAACATCTCAGATGCAGTTGAACTACAGACTTTCAGCTTTAATTTAGTGGGTTAAACAAAAAGAGTGCATAAAAATATGAGGAACTAAAGCCTTTTTTAACATAATCACTTCATTTCAGGGGCTCAAAAGTATTTGGCCAAATTAAAAAGCTGAAAATAAAATGTTCATTTCTCTACACACACATACTTACCAAGCAATGTTTTGGGCCCTACTACTTTCTCCCCCAAAAAGATGAGCATTGAAAAATTAGAAATTTCACTTACACCTCTATTCTCTCCGGGTTGTTTCACCACTAGCTTTGATTGGATTGCACTAAAAATGAGCAACCATGATAAACACATAAAAACGTGGTTTTCCACTGGGGCCTTACCAAGCCAGGTTTTGCCTTCTGGATTTTTAAGTAGATCTTTAACCTACATATAAGGACAACAGCATGACAAAGGGGCAGATAATTCAATCCTTTGTGCCCCTGGCATAAAAGAACTGGAATCTCCTTGAAGTTTGACATTCTTTGGCTCCCGGTTGGTTTTTAAACTCCTGGGATCCTGTCATTAGAATTAAGATTGAGAACTAAACTTGGGGAAACTTGGATGTTGAATTTAACATTTTAAAAAAGGATATGTGTTGCATATTACGCAACACAAAAGCAGCAGTAAAGGGGACTTTCCAAATTTGTCCTGTTTTAGTACTCATACACTCATTCTTCTGACATTTTAACATTTACATCACATTTAACATCAATCTATTTTTTGCGTAAAACGTACAGTAAGAATCTTTTTTTGTATTGAATTGATTTCCTATTCTCACATGTCCTGATGTTTCCTAAAATGTAATTTTTTCTTTATAATATTGTATAGGAAGGAGACTATAAATAGCTGTACAATATATGCAGGAGTTTGAAACTCTCTAAAGATAACACAGTTCTGTCCTAACGCTTTTACTTCAGACTCATTATTTCCCCTTCAGTGTTGTTAACTCTCCTTTCTGTTGCCACATAATTCATCACATACAGTTGACAGTTTTTTTTTTTTTGCATTGGATCTATGATAGAAAGTATATTTATTACAAGCCAATGTGTATATATGCAACAATATTTTCTAGTGAAGCTTTACCCTTGCAAATGTAAAGTTCCATCTTTTTTCAAGATATAGCAGAACAATATGATTTATGAAATGCAGAAAAGTGCATTTGCAGCTTTAGAAAAATATTTAAAGCAGAAATTTGTAATAACGTGACTAAAATCTAATAAAGAAGTTTAGAATCTACACTATGTGTTAGCTCTTGGCAAGTTCATGAACTAATGTGCCCATTCGCAGTGAATGTCACAGTGGTTGACATGGTATACACCAATTTATAGTTGCATGTTTACCTTGCAAACAGCATTACGAATACTGCCCCAAACAACCACCAGCCGATATACACTGCTGGCACCAACTCACAGACATTTTCTAACATAAATTTCAGGAACAATACCCATTGGCTGGTTCCTGTTTCATTGATCACTGAATGGCTTTATCTTTCTACCAGTTTGGTAAAGTTCAAAGAACCTACACTATCATTTGTGTGAATATTCTTTTCAATTATGCAGTCATGTGAAACTCAAATTCCTATCTACTGTGCATATGGCTGGAGAACTGAAAATATTAATAACATAATTTTTTGTATGAAGATTCTCAACTCCTGTAGTAAATAAGCCAGATAAAGTCATACCAGCCAGTATTTGCATATGGTAAACAATAAGGTGTCATTCTTTCTAACCACTACAAATTCTAATGTGCAACCAATGGGTCCAAAATGTTGAGGTTGTAGACTTACAGTTCATAACTGTTCAATTGCTTTCATTTATAAGCCAAGTTTTTGTATGGGCTCAAAATATTAACAATTTTATATATACCTGTTTATTATTTATATTTGTTAGGATTCCTTAAAAGCAAGAGTAATTAAAAGCTAAAAAGAATAAGACATGTTGCTTTGTTGAATATTGATTTTTAAATCAAACTAAAGTACTAGTCAATTGGCTTAAATTTAACCTTCCCGAAATGATACATTTAGACCAGTTTGGAATTGTCCCTGGTTGTCAAGCTTCAGATGGTATCCATCGCACTTTGGTCATCAATCATATGGCAAGACAGTCCTCGCATTATTTGATGTTTCTTTCTCTAGATATGAACAAAGCTTTTGGTTTTCTATCAAGGCATTATTTGAAATTAGTCTCACAGAATTGGCATCTGGCAAAAGATTTCCTGGCCTGAATTGACGCCATTTACCATATTTGTCAAATATTGTGGTTATGCGTCCAAAATATTCTCCATAGTGAGAGGCACCAGACAAGACTGCAGTTATCCCCTTTATTGTTCATTTTAGCATTGGAGCCATTGGCAGCTCATATTAGAGGTTGTTAGGATATAAATGGAGTTACAGTTGCTAATCATGTGAATGAAATATCACTTTTTGCTGATGACATTCTTATTTATAATAATTTTCCCCACCTCGTCTTGCCATTCGTAAAGGCTGTCCTCATCCACTTTGCCACCTTTTCTGGATTACAACTTAATCCCACAAAATCATTGTCCTTGAAATATCCCTCCCCCCACTGTTCAAATCCAATTACCCATACCATAATGGTCTTTATAATGCTAATTACACTCCTCTTATATGCTCTCTCACCAGCCCTTTCCTGCAACCTACCACATATCTCATGGTTTGGTTGCAAACATGGTATTAAAATGTCCTTTTTACCTAAGAATCTTTATTTGATTAGAGTCCTCCCTATATCCCTCTCTCACCTGGTCTGCCATACCCTACAGAGCAAAATATTGTATTTCCTCTGGAAACCAGGTCTCCCCTGGTTTAATCAAAAGATAATTTTTAGACCTAAAGTGAAAGGAGAGTTTGGTGTCCCACATTTACATTGTTACTACAAGGGGCACAACTTGCCCTTTAATTCTTATGCATTCTGCTGTTGCTTGTCCCCAGTGGGCTATATTACAAGCCATGTTGATGTCTCCAATGCCTTTGATGTTTCTTCTCTGGTGCCCTCCTTAAGACTATCAGCCCATTTATGTCCCATGTCCTATCGGTCTGGGATTTGGTGAAAGGATCTGCTGTGCCCACCACCCACTATCAAATCAATTAGTAGGTTTTAGTAGGTTTACAATATCCCAAACAATCAATGGTTTCATTATTTACAAATATGTCACTTTATTCTCTTTTTTGACCCGAAGCCTCCTGTTTACTTTATCCCTCACTTTTTTTTAAAAGTTATACAAAGACAGACCTACTAAAACTTGGACAATCTCTTTCCTGTATATAACTTTGGTGGTCTCCCAAGTTAAGTCACCTTTAACATATGTTTCAAACTGGGAAAAATTAATATAGAGGAGGAGGGCTGGTTGACTATAGTATATGGTTAATTATCTCTAAGAGCTCCAAAAATATTCAGGTTATAAATCAGAGTATATACCATGCCTAATTCAGGTTTGGGTGTGAATGTACCCCAAGACCCTAGACACGCTCTGTTTCATTTACCTATACTGAACATTAGTAGGTTATCTCAAATTCTCATATCTCCCACTGAGTAAACCATTGCCCAAGATTGGAAGACCCCTTCCTTAAAGTTGATAAAGGTTAAATAAAGGCTACAAGGTAAGATGATCAATGAAAAACTTACAGCTGTTCCTAATGACACTCATGATAAATCTTTGTCTGTTTGGCTACCTAGGTTATCCTATTTCCTACCCTCTTAGAGAACTTTATCAATCATTTCATTATACATGTAATATGATGTTTACTTTCATATAGTATATGAACCTTTTTCCCTCCCTTTTCTTTCTATCCCCTCTTTTCCTACTTGAACCCTTTTGCCTTTAGAGGTTCAGTATTATTTTTGGGCAATTTGTTTTTTGTATTTGTTTTTTTTGTGTACTATACAATGTGCCTATTTTGTATGTTGTTCCCTGCTGTGACAAGGGAATTTTTCCATTATTGTATATTTTAGTGTTGTTTGATTAGGTCACCAACGTCTACAGATTCTTTACTTAGTGTATGTTGTTGTTTATACTACAATTTTTGTATTGTCTATTTCTGTGCAAGCTTTAATAAAACCCTTTTGTACCAGCAAGGAAGGATAGAGGGAGGAAACGAAAGAGCACAATAAAGGGGGCTGCAATAACAAAAAAAACAAATGGACAAAAAAACGAAAAATCTCACTTTTAGGATCCACACCCACTATCTATCCCATTGGCTCACCATACAGATCTGATGGAGAACACACAGAACTACACCATCTACTTCTCTACAAGGGCTGTAAGTTTTGTTTTTTGATTGCCATAGGGATAAGTGATGGCTCTGTTTATTATTTCATGCAAAGGGGGAAGAAGGGAAGCTTGTTTGGATGTGCTGGTGTGCCTTTACTTTAGCAAATCTGGTAGCTTCCTGTTTTAATAAGAATATCTTCATAAGTGCCAACAAGGCAATTCTCCTTACTCTAGTAGCTGTGCACATACTATAGCAATCAAGCAGCTAAGCCCCAGAGTCCTTTTACTAATTGCATTTTGGAAAGTATAAAACAAGATGTAAACAAACAATAATGTTTAAATTGAAAAAAGACTTCTCCAGGCTTTCATTGCACTTCCTTAAAAGCAAATGTACCTGGTTTAAAGCACTTGACATGAATCAGATGCTTTGAGGCATTGATTCATGTCAAGCAATGCCAAACAGAGGCATTGCTTTCCTGTACTTGCTGGCTTCAGGCCGCTGTCACTCACAGATCTGAACCAGAACTTTCCTCATGATAGGTTTATTCTGGGTTTGTTGGATCACACAAGTTCTGCTTTGATAGTCTACCTTCTTCTATCTTTTTAGAGCTTTAATGAATCAGGTCCTATGTTTAAAGTGAGTGCCAGTGAAGTGGCTGATGGCAAAAAGGAAGAAGCCACTCTGCTGGCTCTGTACAGATCCTTCCACTGGCTGCCATGACATTATCCTGATAAGACATGTCTTAGCTTAGCTGATGCAGAATCAATGGACTCATTTACCAGCCAAATGGGTAGTTTTTTAGGCACTTTCTTCCTCCTTCAAACTACATTTTTACAAACTGTCCATACATGTAAGAATGGTTGGTAACCCTGATGGCTCTAAGGGCCCATATTGAGGAACTCTTACCTATATATATTTTTCACATTCCTGAAATCTCATGTTTGCTTCATTTGAAAGAAATGAACAAATGTAAATAGCTTCTATGTCCCCCGAGGTCTACATAATGTCATATGTATACCATGTCTAACATCTAATATCACTGAGTAGAGAAAATTAGAATTTGCAGCAATAAATAGCATATTTAAGTCAAACAAACAATTTTCTTACCATTCAAATACATTTCCTTTTAACAAAAAATAAAGTAATTGTTACTTGTATACAATGTTTTGCTCTATTTTTCTCTGTAATATTTTTGTCAATCAAAAGGAAATTTTGTATTCATAGTTGTTAGGACCACAGCATTATTATGTATATCAACATGTAAGTACAGAAAATGTGTTTATTCACTTCCATGATATTTGAAAAACAATAATACATTGAAAATAATCTGTCAGGCAATGTCTCTACATTGTAACTCTCATGAGTATGTTCAGCAGGCACTTACAGTACCTTTCTCCACCTTGATTTTGCTACCTAGACTAATTGCTAGCTGTTCTCTCTGTTTTTCAATTTGTTTTTTTGTATTTCTTTACCAAATGCAAAGGCTGCAATCCTTTAACTAGTCCCTAGCCTATGTTTGTCTTTGCCTCTAACATGTAAGTGCAAACTAATATTACATAGAAGTACCCAATATGATTCTCCAAAATGTTTATTTAAAATTAAAATCACCCATTATTCTCAGCATTAATATAAAAAGAATGCAGTGTCAGCTATAAGAGTGAAATAGAAGGGACATAAAGGGTTTGATGTTCTAGCACTATTTCATTGCTCCTCTTTCATGCACATTTACAGCTTGTCATGGCCAAAGTTAACATAGCACAGCACTCATTATTAGTGTTGGTGTTCGAATTCAGGTTGTCCTTATATTCGAACTGAATATGGCTGTTCAAATTCGGATAGACCTGACCCGAAAATTTTCAATGGCAAAAATTCAGATAAAAAAAATGTAAACAAATGTTTAAAAAAAAAAAAAATTGGTAAAATAATTCATTGAGTGTTTGTTTTTATTTGGCTAATTTTATTACAGGTTATCCTACAATGACATGATATCTCTTACTCTGTAACACACTTTCCAGCACAGTAATATTATGATACATTTGTTACATTTTTCTTTTATCCACTGCCAGAAAAATGTAACAAATGTATCATATTACTGTGCTGGAAAGTGTGTTACAGAGTAAGAGATACTTGTGAGGCATCTTCTCAATAATTGCATCTTCTCAATAATTAACCTGTTGTGCCCCAGGGATCATAGTGGAACTGCAGATTTTATCATGTGACCGTGGGAACTTTGCGGTCACAGCTGTGACTGCAGGCAATCCCCGGGCACTAGACTGACTACCGGAACTGCAGTTCCACTACAATCCCTGGGGCACTACAGGTTAATTATTGAGAAGATGCAAGTGTAGTGCCCCGGGGATTGCACACTCCTCTCACACACCTGTAGTGCCCCGGGGATTGCACACTCAGCCTTGGCTGCAATCATTGATTAGCTCAGTGTGCAATCCCCGGGACGCAACAGGTTAATAAACCTGTAGTGCCCCGGGGATCGTAGTGGAACTGCAGAGTTCATCTGCAGTTCAGTTCCCACGGTCACATGACCGTGCGGTCACATCTGTGACTGCAGGCGATCCCGGGCACTAGAGGTTGAATCAGGACAAGTTTCCCCATTCATCACATCTAGTGCCCTGTGTTCTTTGATAGAGAAACTCTATCCAAGAACACATACAACTAGTAAGGGGGTTGCAATATCAATCTGATTGCTCTTGCAACCCCTAATAATCCCCCAAAATAGCCCAAATTCTCCCACCTTTGACTTCAATGGTGTTCCAGTTCGGCATTCGATCACCCAAACAATATCTTACTATTCGATCGAATAGCTGTCAAATTGAATAGTGAGATATTTGACCAACACTACTCATTATTACCTTAGATTTTTTAAATACATTTTTTTTAAATCCTGGCAACACTCTCTTTGCATTTTTTAATAAAAATAAGAATAGGATGCAGGGGCGCAGTATATAAAACTACATCCTAAATCAAGTTAGTAGGGAGTTAAGGTGGTGGGTATTAAAGAACCAAAAAAAGAGAAATAGACTAGGTTAGAGTTTTAGAATTACATCAGCTTTACTAGATAATACATGTTATAATATTATTATTATTGTATACTATAATGTGGGACACATACAAGACAAACAAGCTACTAATGCCCCAAGTATTAAAAGTCTATACATAAATCAACATACTATATATATACTATATATATGACTAATAGACCAATTCAGTACTGTTCTATGTGTTTTGCAGCTGAAGAGAATATAATTTGTGCAATACAGCTAAAATTTATTACAGGATAATAAACCTATTGAATTAGAAGGTACCATCTCGCACAATGGGATGATGCAAAAAGTAAAATAAAATGCATAGAGGATACTTAGCTGCTGTTCCACAGTATACTAGTCAAAAGAGTATATGAAGAACAGTAACTCTTCAACAACTTTTCACATGGTGCTGTAGATAAACAGTGGACATCTTATGTCTGGCCCACTGGGGACCAAGCCAAATTTTAACTTATCTAGTATAGTTTCTATCATTGTATAGGATAAATTAAAGTTCCTTATCCTGCTCCTTTTTAACCACCACATGTCTCTACATTTTTGACACATTCAAGGATTGTGATTCCCCTGAGCTTCTTACTTTTCCACCCATGAATATAGGAAAATAATACATACCACTACTGGAGTAATTGTGCAAAATAAAGTGTCTTGTTTACATCACAGTTGCATTGTCTTCTTTTGTAAATGATTGGCTTGCAATGGATTTATTATACATAGCTACTTACAATTCTTTTAAAATAATGCTAAAGCAAAAATAATGTTCTGTACCATTTTCTCATTTTAGTCTATTGTGTTCCTTATGAAGCCTGTTTATAAAGCTTTTGTGAAAAAATAAATTCAATAAACACCAGAATATGTCTAAAAAATATGTTTTTAAATTTTGAAGCCACGTCTTTTTTTCCCTTTTCAGCTAAAATTGACATTTATTGATTTGTTCTTTATTCAAGTGTTTTTGGTCAATAGACAGAATTATTTATAGTAATTTCAACATGTTTTTTTCAGATGAGCTAAATTCATTTTTAACAATATAAAAGCCTATTATATCATTTATAAAATAAGTTTTATTCCATCAAATCATTAGTAAATTAAATAGAATCCTGGCTTCAAATTATTAAATGAATAAAAAAAAATCACCAAATATAAGGAAAAATGGAACTACCACACAGAGTTCTCAGTCTATCTTATCTTTATTGTACAAACATCATTATGTATAGTTGTGACCAAGAAAATGTCTTGAAGTTTTTTTTTAGACTTGATAGTAATTTATTTATCTAGTGCTGCTATGGTAAGGGTTAATTAAACTGAAGAAAAATCCCTTTTCTATTGTACTGTATGTTCTGTGCTCTACCAATTGGTTGTCTCTATTGAAGAGGATCTCTGGTGTCTGAAGTGGAAACATAATTATGTAGCTAATGAATAGTTCATACCAACAATTAGAAATAAAACTAATACAATAATCATTATTATTATAATAATTGATATTACACATATATATATATATATATATATATATATATATGATCACTAGCTAAATAATGTAAAGAATATTTAAATTGAAAAAGATGGTTAAAAAGCACACAAGTAATACTATGTAAAATTAAGCTTAGAAATTACCAAACATGTTAAACCTGAATTATTATTACATTGACAATTCAATAAAAAAATTGTAATAGTTCCTTATGCTACTTTTTCTAAGTATCCACATAGGAAATATACAAGGCTGCAGTCTTTCATAAGATCTGGATTGATTTGGTTGAGATTCTATTGATCACTTGCCAAATATAGTTTTTTACTAAATAAAAAAACCTTCTTTGACTGCAGAGGCTTGCTTTGTGCCTTCTCTAGTGTTATGTATCATTGTACTATGGAATCATGACATCTAATGGCCATATATATATATATATATATATATATATATATATATATATATACTGTTATATTTGGCAATTACAGATGCCTGAAAAGTTCCATGTTCATTTAAAAACATTTTGTGCTATTATCTATATTGGGATGTGGCACCTGCTGATTATTGGATGAACCAATCCTTTAGGGCTATCAACTTATGTTTTGTATTTGATTTGAAATACACTATATAATGTAAGCAGACTCACTGACTTTTGTTTATAAAATGACAACTTATTTTTTATTATTTATATCACATTTGCATTTAATAATGAAAAGGAAATCAAAAGGTAAACGGTAGGTAAAACAACCTGCAGAATATAAAAGATATACCAAACAATAAAAGGGATTGATTGTGTATGACTATGTTAGGGTCCATAATTAGAATTGCTTTTATGTAACACAGTGCTTAACTGAATCTAATTGATGACTGATTCTTTTTCAAAATCAATAAATGTGTTTCTGCGGTTTTACTAAATACCCAGGGTGCTTTGTTCTTTCTTTGAAAACATTTTAGCCTACAGCATCAATATAACCACTGTAATCCTTGGAACAATAGTTTAACATTTTTCTAATTGCTAGTGAAATGTCTTGAAAAATTAGGTAGGAAAAAAATCTCTATTAACATGCTAAAAACTAATTATCCCAGATTGCTTCTGTTTAAAACTAAATGGTAAGCTTTATCTACAGTCATGCAAAACTTTCAATTGCATATAAGTATGGAAATTAAAATGATCTTAATCAGAGGTACGTGTTTTCCCTTGAGTATTGCCTTGAAAATCTATCTTTACTCAGACCACCCTACTTTTCAATTGCAGGGTAATTTTTGTAAAAGCAATAATACAGAGAATTGCTAGGGTTACCATTTCAGAGATTCTTAACATCTTGTAGACAAAAAATACCCCTGGGTCATGTTACTGCAAGAAATTGCCGAATGATCATTAGGAGTCTCAGGAGGTTAATCTAAATGGCAAAACAAATAGAAAAAAACACTGAATAATCACACAAATGAACAATTGATCACTGATGATTTCTTTCTGTGAAGGAGCTTTTTCACTAATGCTTTCTGCTACAGACTGAAATTGCAGTGCTATGCAGTTGTGGGATATCATTGACTAAAAATGATTGCCTGTGCGTTAGCTTCTAAAGCAGTCAATGCAGTTGATTTACTAAAAGAGTTTAGGCTGTTTACTTAGGAAAGTGAATTATCACTTTACAAGGGATAATTACTTTAGCTTGGTGAATGAGGTGAAGCTTTGCATAGTTTAGACATCCAATTATATGCAAGCAAAAATCCTTTTTTAACACATTTTTAATATGGGCATTACAAAATGTTGACACATTCAAGGATACAAAAAACTATTACTAAACACATTTTTATTTTAATAATTCAGTGAGGCAACAGTGGTCCGTGAAAAACAAAGGCAGATACAGTGAGGATAAAAAAAATCTAATGGGTGGGCCTTATAGGGAAATGTAGCATGGGGCAATATAGATATTTGTAGTGCTAATTTTAGCAAACAGGATTGTCCAGCAATGTAATTCCATCATCTGCAGGACAACCCATTGTCTCTTGATGTTTACTTGTCATTAACATGTTGCTAAATCAAAAATAATAAATGGATTCATTTGGTTAGCAATTGTACTAAAATCCAACAGTACACACTCTGTGAAACACAAAGTGAATAAACATAACATACTCTGCTATTAAGTGCTTAGTAGAAGTATGAAATGCATACTTTTGTATTTTATTAAACCTTCAAGCAGCAAAGACTGATTATGCCTCCATTTATTTGAATATAGGAAAGGTTCTAGTGATAATGAGCCAAAGTAACCCCAAAATACCAAGGTATGAAGACTGACCTGGAACCTGGCAATCCTGACAGAAATAGACTTTAAATCCGAAAACAAATATGATCTGGTAATAAGGTTAAGTCATAACAAAAAAAAAAATATGACCCTTTTGTGGAATCTCAGAATATTCATCCAGCAAGTAGTAACTAGAGCCACATGCAACTTCACTAAGCAAACTAAATATTAACTGCATGTGTAACCACTTCATGCTTGTGTCTTAAACTAAACAGATAGATTCACCTGCAGTGAATTTGCAGTGCATTTACTATCTGCATTTGTTTTATAAATGTACCTCCTTAGTGTACTTTGGGCCTCTATGTTGGGTGGGTTCTAATAAGAAAGGATATAAATGTTTAACCAGGGCACTAGGCATTGAAGTAATCAAGTTGCTTTGTCGGGAAAGTGAGTATATAATAATTTCCTTGTTTATTACACTTTAATGGTGGCAACAAACAGCACATTTATTGGCCAAAAAGATTTTAAAATTACATTTTTAAAATATTTCAGTATGTTCATTAATTGGATTATCAATAAATAAAGTTGCATGCTGAAAACATATACCTCTGTATGGAGGGATTAAACAGAAGGGCAAGATTTTTCGATATTTTGTTCTAGGTCACCTTTGTCATGATGGTACTTCCATTAAAGTTTAGAACAGTTACTATAAATTGCTAGTGAAAGGGTCAGTCAATTTGTCAAGTGATGAATTCATTTAAAGAGGTGAAACATCTTCTGGTTTTATGTGATAATGAATGCTTCTTGTAAATGTTTTTTTCTATAAATCACTTTATATAGACTACTAAACAATACCAAGCCAATGCTCAGTATATACAAACGTGACATACATTATGAGAATGGACGGTATGTCACCCTGGTTATTAAATATAAAATCTCTTACTTTACTTTACTTTCTACATTATTATATGTGATACACTAAAAGTAAAAGAAAAAAGTATATTCATAGACCAGCTTAATATTATCAAGGTTATTTAAAAATAGACCTTTCCTAAAAGAAGTATAATGGCTATAATTGCTGATCTGCTTCTAAGGTGCTCAGTTTCCTGGATGTTATATTGTTTGAAAATCTTTATTGGTATCAGTTTGATTATATTAAATTATATATATATATATTTTTTCTGTTACAAAGGTTTTTGTTGAAATAGAAACAGAATAACAAACAAAATGTGCAAAAAGCACAATAGTAGCAGTAGGTGTAAAAGCATAAAACAATTATAAAACAGAAAAGTACAAAACACCTGTGATCAGGAAAATGATCTAGAAAAAACAGAGCAGGTGTTTTCCAAGCATAAACCATAGTTTGCTCGGTAGCCATAAAAATGTGCGTAATGAGAATGGCCGACTTCCTATCAACATTAGGAAAAGGAACATGGAACAGGACATGTAGCGTATCTTTGGACAAATCAATGCCCAGTACAGGGTTAATCATATGATACACCCTTATCCATTCTCTAGTCACTTTAGGACATTGCTACCATATATGACCCATGGTACCTCTCATATTACATCCTCTAAAACAGAGGTCTCCAACCCCCAGTCCACAGCCCACTGGCCGTCTGCCAGGTGGGCCGCAGCTCTGTCCAGTGCCCCTACCAGCGGGGTAAGGAAAAAGGCCCCGCTTGGGGTGGGGGTGGGGGGGGGTGCACCGGCCAGAGCCGTGGACCACGTCTCTCGGAGACATTGGAGGCTCAGGGAGGTGGGAGGGTTCTGGCATCATGACATCACTCTGGAGGGAAGTTTCTACCCCTTTGAGTGACACATGGCTCCCCGCACATGCGCGGTCTGGAGTCAGTGCGTGCATTTAGTGGTCTGCTACCTGTAAAAGGTTGGGGACTACTGTTCTAAAACAATTTGATGACAGGGATGGAATTTCATGTTAAATGTTTTGGACGCAAAACTAATATTTAACCGTTATGGTTGGACATTGATATAGATAAATGGCATCTATCCAAGAAACTAATTCTTTGCCCAAATTCCACTTATGCAATGTAAGTTTTAGATACTGCCTATCGAGCAGTATCTAAAGAAAGAAGCATAAGCTTTTGGTTGCTTTTTAGCTAGATAGTTAAGTAATATTGTACGACGAATACTTTCAGAAGCTTGACGCCCAGGGATAAAGACAACTTGATCTTTATGGAATAAAGAAGGCAAAAATCCATTCACTCTGTTGGCTAGTACTTTAGGTAAAATTTTAAGATCTACGTTGAGGAGTGAAATGGGCCTATAGTTAGCCCAACTAAGAAGGTCCTTGCCTGGTTTAGGGATCTTTACCACTTGTGCTTGCAACATAGCCGGACTGGGAAATCCAGAATACTTCAAATGATTTTTATAAAGACTAGTCAAATGTGTTCTGAACAATGTGTTCAGCCACGTTTTAATAAAAAAGGGACCCATCTGGGCCACACCATTTACCAACTTTAAGTGTTTGAATAGCAGCCAATACTTCTAAATAAGTCACATCTTTGCCCAATAATACTGCATGTTCAGAAGAAAAGTTTGTAAGGCACACCTTGGAAAGAAATGAGTGAGTACAGGCAGAAGAATTTCTGGTGGTGCACAATACAGTTTAGATAAGTGGTATTGAAATTCATCTAAAATGTTAATGGAGTTAGAAGTTTGGATGTGGTCTCTAGTAGGTAAAGAAATCACAGGTTTATGTCTAGAAATGTTAGGGAGCTTATTGGCCAACGTACCAATTTTTTTATTATTAACATAAAATTTTTGCTGTGTCCAATGAATGCTGCATTCTGCAACATCCGCAAGACACAAGTTTGAATCCTTTCTGGCTTTGATAAAAAGTTTCCTATTGCGTTCCATTGGATGCTTCTTAAATTATTCAGAAACAACAGCTCATTCTGCCTCCAATTTACACAACTGTTGAGTACGTTCACATTTGCGTCACGATGCATGACGAATAATTACGCAACGCATAACCACTTTATAAGCGTCCCATAAAATCATAGGAGAAGAAACACTGCCATCTAAAGTATTCAGTAGCTTGTGCAATCAGATCCGCAACTTTATATTTATATTTTTTATGAATAATATATATATATGTCACTAGAAGATACACAAAGCCAAGGTGGACCCTTTGGATGTTCTTCTATCATGAGAAAAGTAAACTTGATAAAGCAATTCTCTCTGTTTTGTTGAAAAAATCAGCAAACAAATTGGTCCTTGCTTACCAAATAGCATTTTTATTTAGATGTTCAACAGTGGTAATCGTTTTACTGGCCAAAATTTGACATTCACTTTTTACTTTGGAACTATCATTCCCCACTTTTTTGTGGTTTAGGTAGCTACCAAAATACAGATTATAGAGCAAAACATGTTAGGTAAAGCAGATTACAAGAACAACAATTTAATGATTGATAAGTGCTACTTAAAACAAATGTGGATACTTCATTTGCATGCAGTATTATGGTGAGCCCTCCTGTCTACCAATACAGTGAGCACATGCAGTAAATAATAGTATTTTGAATGAGTTATCTATGCCTGACAAAATTTATGTCTCCAAAACATCAACCCATATGGTGGATTAAATTTACTCAAGCCCATTTATTTTCTATACTGATCTAAACAAAAAAAACAAAAACTGAAATTGATTGAAAGCTTTGGAATTTTTTAAAGAAACTTTAGTTTTTTAAAACTAACCTCAACGCTGTAAAAAGTATTATTTTTGCAAAATATGAATGTTGTACTGGAAAAGAATGTTTGATTGTAAAGGAATAGGCATGAAAAAGTTATAAAAATACATAAATACGTAGTGAAATATAAACCAAATCAATTGTGTTTTTTGTGAATGTACAGTACTCTATATATAGTATGCATCAATATGAACTGTTTGTCCTTTGAAATTTGAAATTAAAATACAGCATTTGCATACGGGCTTAAATTTGTGTTCTCAGCATGAGCCTTCAAACCACAGAAAAAATTTAAAACAAGAGATTATAAAATATAGTTTTGTCCAGCATAAGAGCATTTTTTAATCTTTTCTTTAGATACCAAATTACTATTAACTAGATTTTACATTTGCATGAACTATAAAGTACAAGACTGAATATTACAACTGAAAAATAATGAGGTTATGTTAAGCTAATAAAATGGGTTTCATGTTATAATAGCATTTAAAGTAATCTAGCTTCAATTGTTATATGATTGTTATAATAATGTCATGCATTTACTGTACCATGTATTTTAAAGCTGAAGCAAGGACACTATCAATTTGATATGCACAATTATGAGCTGCTGAAACATGCACATCACACATTTAATCAACAGTTGAAGCCCTTTTGCTGAGAGCAATCTGTCATCAGACAGACATGGATTGTGATGGATGGTAAAACTCCATAGAGTCTGCTTCTACAGCTAGAGTCCAAAGAGTTACAAGCTTCCACAAACATCAATGTTTCAGTTACCCTGGGGATCTCATAAGGAGGTCTGAATGCAAAATTTTCTATATCCCTATACATAATGAGATTTGGTAACAAGAAGAATTTAATATATTCCATTGTCTTTTGCATACAAATTATAAAAAATACAGAAAACAAAAACAAAAGCGAAATCCGTATTTATTTATTGAAGGCGGGTTGTTAATTTACCTTACCGATCTAACTATATACAAACCTTTAAAAAAAAAACTTAGGCAAATAAGTCTCATGACTTTTTAGCAACAGGGGAGCTGGTGTGTAAAGGTGTGGCTCAGCTGTAAGATTTCAGTATGGTATTATTGTTTGCTTCAAGCTCCATCTAAAATTGTCTAATAGAAATAACATTAAAATTTAAGGAATTGTAATAACAACTAGATGTGATTTAAAATTGATACCAGAGCAAAACATTGAACAGCTTCATTGCCACGACTACCAATCTGTTCTTCACCACTGATTCTAAGAGAGAGTTGCTAAAAACACAAGCATAAGATTCTCTTTCCTCTCTCCTGAGGAAGCGGATATTTCTGCGAAACGCGTAGAGCTATAACCCAGAATGTTTCCCACACAGGGACACTCTGAAAGGGGAGATTATTGTGTGTAATAATTACGGTTTTTATGTGGTTTTATGTATTGGAAATGAGCCTTTTAATGTAAATAATTATAAAAATGTGTATATGTTGTTGATATTGGCCTAAAAAATCCCACTACAAAAATTGGTGTTTTTCACCATATGTTCTTTTTTTTCTCTGTCTGGGCTAGCCTGCGTTCTCCTAACCTTTCCATATAAAATTTTATGTAACTGCCAAGGGTGAAGTGAAGGAAAATAGTGCACTTGAGTGATAGCTGTGAGTCTGTTAAGACTTCTGAACATCAAATTCAAGATGGCAGCACCCATTGGGAGCAAATACAGGTAAATAATATGAATAAAATCAATTAAATGCACACATAAGGCTCTAGAAGACAGTAAATCAGACGTTCCATCAAACATTCCCTCATGAAAATCTTCCAGGTCTATGTGATTCAATGGCAGTAATTGATTCCCTCCAAGTAATGTTTTAGGTAATATCAGACTCCTTTTAAATAGCATCCATGGAGTGTTATGCTTCTTTTTAAAAATTAAAAGAGATTAAGGTAACCCTTTAGTGTTAGAGCTTTAGCTCTAACCACGGCCATGGATATCAGCTATTACTATTAGGTAATCAGATATTAGGAAACAATACAAATGCCAAAAGATCCCCTTCTTCACCCCATCCCATTAAAAAGATTCTCAGAGGCATGCAGGCTTTACTCAACTAACAATTTCTACAGTAGCAACCCATATATTGCTTGTTTTTCTTCAGAAAAATGCATAATTATTTTAAAGAGTTCCAATGGACTATTGAGAGATCATATGTGAACCCACGAATTTGATTTGATATTTGTGGAAATAACCCTTGGAGTTTTTAAGGGAGACACAAAAAGAGTGTGGGCCAAAGGTACGGTATATAGGTGTTAACCTTTGAAAGGAGAATGTCTTTTACGTTTTCCTAAAATTATTTTTTTCCCTAAATTCTCTGTGGTGCCCAGGCCCGTTTAACTTAATACAGACAAACAACTGCAGTATAAAAATATATGATTTATTAAGTTCAATTGAAAAATCAGTTTTGCTTACCTTCCCATTTTTTAAAGAAGTACTAAACTGAAAACTGTGAAAAAAAAATACACTTACCTTCAATTTCGCAGGGCAGTTCTGCGTTGGGTCCCATGTCGTCCCGGCATCTGTCCCTGCGCTGCCATATTCTCCTCTTCTTTCTGGTTCTTCATCCTACGTCACCCAACCAAAGAGCAAGATCGGGTGACGTAGGATGAAAAAAAATATGGGAGATCGGCAAATTTTTTTCTTAGCGTGAAAAGGCTCCTTCTACACATGCCTCACATCAGATGCTTGGGCATGCGCAGAAAGAGCACCCAAAAGCCTCCCAGAATGCCTAACGTAGGTATCCTGGGAGGCTTTGCGCTACTATTCATTCTTAATCCCCTAGGCGATCGAGAATTAGGGGTGGTGCTTTTTCAAGTGTTGCACTTTTTTTTTAGAATTTTTACTTTACATAAAAGGGTTAATCCAAAAGTTTATGGAAGGTTCTTTAAGAAACTTCCCACATTGCAGAAGAATTCTTACCCTGAAATACTTCAAAATGACTGTTCTGCAATAAAAAAAAGAACCTGTATTAGGAAGTCCAAATAAAGCGCAACCAAACCCGTTATGCTCACCTATCCTCATTCTGTTGGAGGTTGCTGCCATCTTTTTACTTCTTCTCTTCCTAGTTGCGATCTTTGGCCATCTTGATTGGCCACATTGTGATTATGTAACTCTCATACAAGTCCACGGGAGTTCATTCAGTCCCAGCAATTGCATGGGAAGCCAGGATTCCTGCATGCCCAGCTCAGTGATTTTGACAGTTTTACGGAGCAATCAGGCAGGTAATAAAGCTTATTGCAGAAGGGAGATAACCTGTATCCTTCTGCAATAATTGCCAGGCTGGAATTTTAGCTCTGCTTGAAGTAGTCTTCCCATACTGCTGACTTCAGTGTTTTCACTCTGCTCCTTTTGCCCTTTGTTGGGAAGTTGTTATAATGGAGCTCAACTGCATGCGTTCCTTTTGGCCCACTGTGAGAGTCTGCTTTACTAAAATCTGCAAAAATGGCCAAGCACCTTCTGCTTTTGAAATTTGGATTAAACATTTACAGGTAAAAATTCTGTCTTCTTTCCATGTCTCAACCAAAATAATTGGATGGTTTTTATGATCTGAGCCAACAGGAGTAAGATAATTGTGATCCGACTGTTTAAAGTAATGTCATGCAGAAATCTTTTAGATTATTTTTACTTGAATGACATTTATAAATCATATTAATAAATACACTTTTGTTGAAACTGAATTATCAGGGAAATCAATCTGTTGGCAAAATGATAAAACATGGTATTTTATTTGAAATTTAAATAGTTCTTATTTTATCATTTCTTTTTTTTAGCTCTTGTTTGACATCCTCTCTCTCGTGAATGTAAATAATGAGAGCTGTCCTTGATATTTAGCATTCATCTTTCCATTTTGCTCTATTGTGACCTTTTATCAGATAAATTTTGATCTGTGGGTCATCTGTGGTGAGAGAGTTTACATTAATAAAGAGTCTGTCTTATTACAATCAATGAAAGGTCAATACCTGCCTCGATAGATAACATCAGGTTTTATTTTCCCATGGGTTAACAACTAAATGTCCCTTAAGATGTCAGCAGTTCTGTTCAGGTGCTTTTCAGGAATAATATGCTCTTTAACATTATCATGATCACAGAATCCATATCATCAGCATACTAATGGGACTCCATTATACCACCTAATCACCTCATATTTTAATAATGTATACAAGATATGAAATTTGATAAATTAGGACTGGCAAGTTACTGATATGGATCCCTTTTTGCACTTTGAATGCACATTTTCTAAAATGAAACTTAAAAATAAATCTTTAAATTTTATATGAATATCTGGTAAGATTAAAGAAAAGCAAAAATATAAACTTTGTAGATTCTGCAAATATTTAGGTGCAGAATTGCTTTTGTAAAACAAAAATTATTAAAGTGAGCTAAACTGAAAACCAAAAGTTTACACTTACCTATAATCCCACAGGTCCTTCAATAGCACTGTACCTGCCCGCGATCTGGTCCCGCATCATCCTGGGATTGTTTTTTGTCCCAGCGCTGATGAATCGTCGAGCACCGCCATCTTCTTAGCACATCGCTTGATTTCGCACTGTGCAGGTGCATGATCAGGTGATGTAGCCGCTGTGAAGGAGTAAAAAAGAAGAGCCAATCAATAGAAAAAAATGCCTCTTCTGCACATGTCCGAAATTAGGGCATGCGCAGAAGGAACACCAAGAAGAAGCACCCAGGCTCTGCACTCCCATCCAGTCTTGAAGCATAACAAAGTGATAATATAATTATCACTTTCCTAACAGTCCACAAATCAAATGGTTTTTAATTTTTAAATGGGGATGGGAAGAATTAGAACACCTGCCTGGGTTTTACTTCTGTCCTGGGCTACATTAGAGGGAATTAACTTTTACTTTCTGTCCTTCTGACAGCAGGTTCACTTTGCAAGAAGTAAGGAACAGTATAAAAGAAAAAATCAGACATGAGTTTTAGCCTTCTCTTACTACTTTCTGGGATGCTTTTTGAGAAGTTCCCCAACGTTCTGCTTACTAAAATATATCAGCAGCACAGGAGATTAGGTACATTTCTCTAATGTAGCCCTAGATAGGTGAAAAATCCCAACAAGCATTCTCATTTTTCTGCTTTCTACTTTCTAAGCAAGAACATGACAAAAGCACTGCACTGCCCATGGCAATAGAGATTCCAAGAGTCATTCACATGGAATGTTTTTCTCAACAACATGAGAGTTAAATCCCACTTTTTTACTCGCTGACACAAACTAACTCCTCTTTTTTGTAAATTCACAACTCTATCAACTTTGAGGACCCAACTAAAATGGAACAACATTCTGATGGCAAACTTCAAACCTAAAAGTGAGTTTTACAGTCTGCAGGATTTAAAAGTTTGCCTGGAGACCATGTGTGCAGATTCACACTTGGATTAAGAGTTGGATTGAAGTTAAGGTTTCTTGCCATCCAGTCAACTTTTCCCAATCACATTTAAACCAATTTTGTACTGACCTTAGTTTATTTAGAAGGAGGAGTTACATGGTATACCAGGATAGAGGTTTTACCAAACTTCTGCTACAAATTAGGAAACAAATCTCATTTTATACTGTATAATACTTGTTTGCTTTTATTGCAATCATGGCTGAAGCCATGGCTGAAACCATAAAACACATTCAAACTCTGATCCCTCCTCCAGTAAACTAGCATAAAACATTATCTTGCAGTTATCCTGTACTTTTTAAATTTGTAGTGTTTAGATGACCACCGCACACTGCAACTGCACAACTGCTTTTGCACATACAACTTTAACCTGAACTTCAGCCTAACTTTTCTTGTTGAACATTTGTAGATGTTTCTTTTCTGTGCTGAAAGTGAGTAGTCCCATTTTTCTGCACACAATGACTTTCGCACAATACCTAGATAATCAGGGTGCTGAGTTGTAAGAGAAGTAAGGAGATCAGTCCCCATCTTCCTTACATTGTCACAACCCCTTCCTCTGAGCGGTCACAGAGACTGGAAGAGTGTTCTTCTAGCTCCTGAAGATAGATCATTTACAGCCCCTTTAATGACATTACGGGGGCTTAGAAGAAGGGATTACACATTATACAGTAAAGGTAATTAAAATTAGACCAAGAGAATCTAGAGAGAAGAGAGGTAAGTTTGAAGGTACCTTTAGAGTAATGAATTGGGATATTGTGTTGCCAGCCTGCCCTTCTAAATTGGTTTGGCTGTTTATGAATTTGGTTTCTACTTAGCATATGTCCACCGGCTAATATTTGCTGAAATTGCTAAAACTGGTTGCCTCTTGTTTGGACTTAAACTGTACTTATGCCAGTTCTAATTAGTGTTTAGTCCTTCTGTTTGATATATTGTTTGGAAAATGCAGAGCTTTAGTTGTAGAATAGCTACTAAAGTCATGGTGTAAGCCTTTACTGTACACTCTGCACACTGCAAGCAGATGCTACACACTACGTACAGTAACCATTTCACCGGTACGCTGCCTGGGCTTACAGCCCAAAATAGGTATAATTATAAGCTTGTAACAAATGAAAGCATTAGGCTTTAAGTCTGTTGCCGGGATAGATATGTGGGCAGCAGTCCCAAGGGGTAGGACTTCCTCCAACAATCACTAGCCAATGGCATTGCCCCACTGCACACCATGGTTCCATCCTTCAACCACTACATCACTGCTGTGTCTTGATGCAATACGGATGGAACCAAGGTGTGTGGTAGGGCGCACAAATGCTAAAGAGACTGGTGGAGGCTGCAGCACTAGAATGGATGTTGTTTTTTCTAAAGGTGGAAATAATTATTATTATTATTTTTATTAAACAGGATTTATATAGCGCCAACATATTACACAGCACTGTATAATAAATAGGGGTTGCAAATGACAGACAAATACAGACAGTGATACAGGAGGAGAGGACCGTGCCCTGAAGAGCTTACAATCTAGTAGACATTGCAGAAAAACACACTTCAGTGCTAATTTGTTTGCAATAAAACATCAGATAAAAAAGTAAAATGATTGCAACTTTGCTGGAAGTTTTATAATGTGGTCCTCTTTATTTACATATGAAAGAATCCACTTAACAGAATACACAAAATCATTATAAAAAGGACTAGGAAAACATTTTTTCCTACCTATTTTTTCTCAACACGCTAATATTATTTCTTTAGTGAATGAATAGCCTGTAATGGCTGATTATTAGCAACATGACTAAGTCTTGTATTTGCATTGTCTAGTATTTGCATAGTCTTGTATTATATTTGCATAATATTATTATGACTAATCCCAAAATGCATTTTAATGAATTTCTTCAATATGGAACTGTACGTTGTGGAACACAGACAATGACAATGTATGTATTTCCGAGACATAGTAGGTATCAAAGGTGAGCTAAACAATGATGCTTTATTAACAGCTCATCATATATTAATGGTTATATATTCTTCTAACAAAAGTTAATTCCTATCTTGTAATTCAAATATACAAAGGACATTGTTTTGAAACCTTTGGTGGTTAAATAAGCCAAAGATCATTAATCTGTGTCCTACTTGATACACATCTGCATCCTTTGTGGAATTCCTCCAATTTGGTTTTTATCTCATGATGCCCTTTCAGGTTATAATTAGTTTGTGTGTGCCATCAGTGGCATATGTGTAAAGAAAATGTCATCAGAAATGGAATAACATTTTTACTCATAGTCCCCCAGAGTGGAACTCTTGACAGCAATGATTTATAACCATATAGCATAGCTAAAGTATGTAGCATTATATTTGTTTTGGTTTTTTTAATGTAGGTGTCTGTCTATAGGTCTAGAACTTTAAATGAAGTGAAAATAGAAAAGTAGTTATAGGGGAATTTTTATATATACATTTAGAATATTTCACTGTCTTAAAAGAAGATTATGAATTAATAAAGGGGAACTTGATAACCCAGAGATTGTCGCATATCATCCAATTGAGGATTGTTGAAAGTGCACTTCTTTAATGCAATAATTATGTATTATTGTTCAATGTCTAGTGTAGTAACAATTTTAACAATTTTAAGTAACAATTTTAAATAAGTGCATATTTTGAGTTAATAATGCAATCATTACTTCAAATACTTTTACTAAGTATTTGCCTGTAACATTTCTAAATGCTCATTCTTTCATATTTTGCTATTTCAATAAATACAGAAATGTGTAGCTTAGCAACTAGAGGGAGCTGTCAAAAATTGCAAAAAATGTGCCCCCGTGTACTTAAGCAATTACAAATTATGCATAAGAATATGTTTTTCAGAAACATTACTACAGACAGATCAGATAATATATATCTCAACTAATCTTTTTTTTATATTATGAAATGGAAAGCATATTTATTTTAAAAGTATGTGTCACGTTTATCCATACCATCTAATAGAAGTTGCAGTTATCTGACTCAAAAGCGACATAGGTGAAGTCATTTAGTACGCAATAATTTGGTCGCAATTAAACGTAATCAAAACTATTATTGCTTAAATGTAGGGCATGTCACATATGTGGTTTATTTGAAGTCATCCTCGCTAAGAAAATTTTAGTTATTTTTGTATAGAATATCTCCAGTCTACAATATATAATCAAACATATCTCCTACAAATCCCTATGAATTTGCTGCAGGTAACCGTATGACATGACCATTATTTATTACTTATACATTGCCACTTGTCTGCTGTTACTTTAATGTGGTAACATTATCTATACTATGTGTGTTAGTGGTGTACACAGCCAGCAATTGGCCTCTGAAAAAAAGATATTTTGGGCCTGATTTCCCCTAGTAATGTCTGGGAATAAACATGTCCGGTCCCCCATGTACATGTCCCTGATCAGTGGCATTCCTAAGGCAAGTTACACCCAACATGGTAGCTCAAGGTGTCACACTTTCTAAACTGTCAGCAAAAGTGGGTAGGGGTATAAAACAAAAAATCATGGAATTCATAGTGTGCCAATAGGAAGCATTTGTTGTGCTGTGAAAAGTGTGCTAGGTCACAACACTTAATGATCATGTCCTGTAGGTAGATGTCTGTCTCTGTAGTCATGCTGGTGCTTGGAGTGCCTGCAACCTGTCAAGTGTTAACCTGGGGATTAGCATTTTTAGAGAAAGACAAAAGTCCTCGATCCTCACAGTATACATTTTGCTTTCCTCTCCTTTGTAACAGTTAGCCATTAGGGATCTAGAACAATATTGAAGAACCCACACCACAAGGCTGCCAGTGTCAGTGCAGCTTTCCTATTGGTCTCTTTCTGACATCATTTTGTGATGTGATTTTACATTCCAGCTCCTCTTTTGCTGGAGGCCACCTACAAGACTAGCCATTAATTCTTGGTTGGGCAATGTTGAAGTTGGCTGGTCCTAGGTAAGTGCTTTGATTTTTGACTTTGCAGGAGCACAGTGTTCCCCAGGAATTGCAAAGGCCCCCATCCCGTTGATGCATGGACTAGGTATCCTTTGTTCGTTCTTGTGTGTTGTCTGGTCTTGTGTGTCTTTTTATTAGTAACCTATTAGAGTTAAAGCAGTCAAAATTGCAAAGGGCAGTGTTGATTGAACATGGTATGGTGACCAACAGGCCAGTTTATTACTGTCAGTAGTAGTAGTTGTAAAATCACTGTGGGTGTGAAGAGGTCATCTTTGAAGCTGGAAAAACAATCCTAATAAGGGGCTTTGACACCATCTGTCTTCCAGATATAATACCATTTCATATCCTTACCTAGACAGTATGACACATACCTTCACCAATGTAAATCAAAAGATTTACACTTATACAGACTTCCTGACACCTAATAAGGAATTATGAAGAACAAAGTGGTTACACAACTTTCATGCCACCTATTTAGTTCTTGGACAATCAACATATGCCTTTGACTAACTACCACTAGCTAAAGCTGGATAAAACAATACCTTCACATTTTTGAATAGTTTCCTCAATTCATTTCAACATATCAGTAACATGTTTAAAACATCTTTAGAGATTAGTATAAATGCATAACCTAACATATTTAATGGTAGTAGTTTTATTTTTCTTAAAGAGCAAGGTACTGTACTATAACAAGGAGATAAAACTGGTCATTTTGCATTGTTTAAATTTGCAGTTATTACATTGTTTGTACAGTGGATTTGCGTTACTGCCTGCACAAATGTATACTGAAATTATACCATCCTTGTTTTGTAAGTAGGAATTGTATGCATAACAATAGATTCTTGGAGCACTATGTATTATCCACATGAAAAGGTTAGATATAATAATAAAATTATTAGATGTGGGGATCTATGAATGCCACATCTCATTTTATTTATATCTACAGAAAATGTACAGAAGGCAGGGGATGGTTTTATGCCTCTGACACTTCTTACTTTTCTGTTGTCAACTCTCATGGGGTTACCATGTCTAGAATAATAATAAAAAATAACCTAAAGAGATGATTCTTCTAACAAAATCAATGTTCTAAGGCTTATGCTAAAGAATAAAGAAGAGATGTAAACATGCAGTTTCAGCTGATTCATCTGACAGGCATTCACCATAAAAGCTTACAGAAAGTAAATATGTTCAGTGGAGACAGAGACAAAATGTATATTTAGTATGATGTTTACAATGTGTACTTACTATGTATGTTATGGTCTTTCTGTTGTGGGGACAACCTTAGCTTCTATTTCCTGTTTGGGTGTTGCAGGTACAGAAAGGGAAGGTCAGTTTCCAATTAAATCACAGACAGAGATAAATATCTGCAAAAAAAAATTTTCTGGTATTGCTGTCCATTGGTCTTGTAGGTAAGTGCTATGTAAACCAAATACCCTTGTATTCCATATAAATTTTGCTGCTGTGATTAAGTTTTTCTGGGGTGACATTTCTTTATTGTGTCACTTTTTGTTACAACCATGCCCACTGTGGTATATAAAAAAAACAATGCTAGTTTGGTATCAGGAGGAGGATAGTCTTAATGACACAGTTTAGGCCAGGTCTACACGGACTGTTTCCCCAGTGTTTACCTGAGGCTTTAAAAGCCTATGTTTGAAACTTCAGGCATTTTAAAGCTTGCCTTTAAACTGCTGGAAGACGCTGCCGAGTTTTACCATGATTATGTTTTCAAGCATTTACACTGGAAAAAGCTAGAAAATTGTGGTAAAACCCAAGAAAACACAATGGAAATCAATGGACGGGTTTACCCACGTCAACTTGCGTTTAGCCCGCATTTTCATTTTTAAAACATTGCAAGGAGCGTTATAGATAACGATAAAAACCGTGCCTCAAGGAAATGACCTGGTGTGGATTAGCCCATTGGAATGCATGGGAAGTTTAAACATGGGCTTTTAAAGCCCCAGGTTAAACTCTGGGGAAACAGTCCATGTAGACTAAGCTTAGACTAATTTCATAATTTCATATCATTATTTAAAGATCATTATTTTTTTTTTACTATCTTTCTTTCAAAAAATGCAAGCTTTTTGTGTTCATGTTAAATTACTAACCATAGCTACATCTCTGGGACATCATGTTCAGACCAAAGTTGCAATAGATCAATAAGTTCAATAGCTTTTTTTGGTTACTTAATCATGTAAACATAACATCAATCAAAACACGTATTACCTTAATTAGTCTCCAAACACCTCACTCAGATGTGTATTCAATTAAATGCGAAATGATTAAGACCTTTAAGAAGCAATCTATCTTGCCAACCTTGAATTCATATGGATTTCAAGATGATCCTGAAATAAATTTATGTCTATAGGCCTGAATAGCTATTTGACAGCTATAGCTTCTGGGTATAAATGTGTAATTGTAAAGATGGCTAATACTTAGTTGATGAAATTTGAAGTTTCTGAATTTTTATTAGGTACCTACATTACTGCCATACACATTGTACAGTGGAAGAAAGAATTAAAAAAAAGTTCAGCCTAAATTCATTTTTAGAATCCTATGCCTAATTGTTACTACGGCATATGAAATTGACTTTATTTTTTTCCTTGAACAATTGCCATAGTTTATTTTTAATGCAGCTCACCATCAATGTCATATTTCATAAGTTCATAGCCTTTACGTTCATTGCCAATTCAGTCCTAAAATTGTCAAAGCCATCCATAACTTGAATTCATAATCTTTAGAATCATTGCATAAACTGCTAAGTTTGAGAATAAAATGTGAAATACATAGCTAACTCTTTTACAGTTCATATATTTGTTATATTAAATGTAGAGGTCACATTAGCCAATTTTCTTTGGGAAATATTAACCTGGTATTGAATCTCCAGTGTCTGCCATGTAAAATAAAATTGGGCTCAATTTGTTCAGCATAAAAGTATTAATTCACTTGAGCCTAGGCATAAAGGTTTTTTTTATGTTTACAACATGGCAAGTTGATTTTTTTTTCAGACATTATTTTAAATATGTATTAATGAGATAGAGTTCCTGCATGAGGTGTGTGTATAGTAGTAGTAGGGGAGCAGTCTTACTATTACAGTCATTCAGACTTCAGTGTTCTATGAATACAAAATCAGGAGTCATTTTATAGTCAAGGGGCGAATTGATTCAGGAAATTTGGTGAACTGCCTCAGTCGCACTACCTGACGATTGTAGAATGTAAATATGAAATAAACATTTGGAATGTTATATACAGTAGCAAATGAAGAAGAATGTTTATGTGAAGGGCATTATGCAGAATTCTAATACTATCTAATACAAAAAAACAATGTGTAACAGGCTTATGCAATTTCTTTCAAGCAATAAACATAAAAAAAACAACCAGTTTGAGCTTGCTGCCCAGCTTGTGTCCATTTGCAACTGCATGAGTTGTAAAGAGCAATAAAATTGAATCACAGTTTCAGAGAATATGAAACTAAACAACAACATAATCGTACAAAAAGTTATTAAAGATGCCGTGCTTATTTAACACTTAAGTAGTAACAAGCCTGGTTGGATCTTAAATACATACCAGATTTCTGTAGTATAGTTCAAGACAGAGGTCCTAAAGCAGGCAAAGCTTTATCAAGGGCAGTAGTGAGAATGGGATGTCACATACCTCTCACATGAAATTTAGCAAGAACTTGATTGTAAATCACCCTATGGAATGTTGCATTATGAAGTACTTTGAGTCAGAAGGGTAGGGTAAGAATATCCGAAAAGCTATGGCAGATTTTACAAATATATGGTCAAAAAGCTCATGTTTTTCTTCTTGTATAGGGCTACTGATGTAAGTAGTAGGTAGATTGACCCTGTGAAAGATAGGATAAATAATATAAACTTATTATTTTCTTTTCAGAAGACTGCATTTTGGGACAATTCTGATTTAATGCCAAAGGTTTAATACTTCTGATGAGGCAAATTTTGGTATGCATATAAAAATGGTGCAAACTGGATCCAAATGTGATGGTAAATATTATTACTTAGTAGTTAAAAAATAGACAGTCATACCTGTTTTAAAAATATGGACCATACAGATTATGGTAACACTTGTAGATCTCCAAGTGCAAAACCATTCTTTCAAAATGGACACTTACATTTGTGTTGTACATATTGGTGGTGCTAATTTTAGGGTTTTCCTATGTATAAATGTATGATTCATATAATTACATTTATTTTAATAAAATCCCTATTTTACATTTTTTAGAAAGTAGTAAGCAATCATAGAGTGAAAGATGAAAATGAAAGGTTAGCACTAGAATCTTGGATTATCATAATTTACTGTATATCTCCGCTTAGTCATTTTAAAGTCTCTGTCCACATTGTCTTATGTAAGATCCTTCAACACAGCAGTGAACCATCTAAAGTCTAAAACCCTTTTAGATTTTATAATTGGTAAATGGTGGAAAGTTTTTATAATGAGTACAGTATTGTTTTTTTTGACTGATGGAAAAAAATCTGTTTTACCAAAATGTACATTAATAGGTGCAATTAAGGAAGTTTAATTTAAATTAAATTTATTTTAATTAGTGCCATCGGAAAAAGGATCTATTGGAGTCCTCCAGTTCTGGCTGGCTCATACGCTGTACAAGTCTCTAGGCTGTCGCTCTTTCTTTTCAAAACCTTTCCCTCTGTCTTTGAGAGAGGTGGAGCCTCCTTGTTAGCTACTATTGGTTTTTTCTGATACCCACATTCCACCTGAATACTGATAGCCCTTGGACACATTTTTGGCTACCAGTATAGCCTTGCTATGAAACACATGTTTGGAGACGATATATGTTTAATTGTCTTGCTGTTATACTATGATTTCTATGAACCTGGTTTCATGGTTCACTCCCGATTCCGATTGTTGTCACCATCCCTTGATCTTTGTTACCTGTTACACCTTATCTGATGTAGCAGACCTTGAGAATGTGATATGCGAAAAACGTTGTCAGTTCAGTGAGTTAACACACATGTGCTACTAATTTTTTTAATGTATATTTTTTTTAAAGATTTTTGGTAACATGAAATAAAAGGACATTGATCATTTACATACAATGAAGCCAAGACCCAAAAAACAAAAGGTATACATTTACAACAATCCGCATCCACATATTACGTTATTTAAACAGAGCACAAAATAAATACAGCTAACAGCCCTCCCAGGTCATCAAAGTCATCCCCTGTCATACCATTATGGTTCCAAACTTTTAACAGCAACCAGGGGGGTAAATGGTCAAGACAGAAAAACAGAGTAGAAAAAGAGAATAAGGGGGAAAGAGGAAGCAAAAATGGAGGCAAGGGCAAAAAGGATAAAAACACCACAAATCGCTCTTCATCTGCTTGGCGATACTCCCACGATACTCCCACACATACCTGGTCTGGACTAGTCAGTGGAGCCTGCTTAAAGTAGCTGGTCCCATGGGGCCCATATTGCATCATACCTACTTGCTTTGCAGCCCAGGGTTCAATCAAAAGCTTTGTCAGACTGTCTGGAAGCTGTGGATTATACAGAAATGAGGTGAAAAGAGACTTGAAAACTGAAATTTGTCTTTGCAGTACATCCAAATACGTCTCATAAAATGTGCAGGTGCCAGTAGGGAGGCGTCCACCATAGGGCAGGATGAGCTCCAAGCAATTTGGATGTACTAGGGCCATCCACAGTTTCTTTATCTCTGTCCATTGTTTATATGCCCTCAGTGTAGCCCAAGACGCCACCTGATGAAAGAGGGTGGCCAGATAATATTTGTGAAGGTCAGGGACACCAATGTTCCTTCTAGACCTCAAGGAACACAGAAATGACTGAGAGACACAGTTTGAAACCCCGTATGAAGTTTAAGACTTTTGTTTGCAGGTGTCTAAGAGCACAGCGAGGTACAATCACTGGCAAAGTTTCAAGTACAGCAGCTCCAGGAGGATGGTCGCTGTGGCTATATGCCCAAAAAAAGAGAAGAGGTGTGTCTTCCACTTCTGTAATAATGTTCCAATCTCCCGAAAAACCCAGGCATAATTTTGTTTATAAAGAGATTGATAATTAGGGGTGATATATATCCCAAGGTATTTAATATCATCCTTTTTCCATCGCTATGTAAAATTATCCTGCAACCGCTGCAGCGGTAAGATTAATTGGTAATGCTTCTGTTTTAGTTGAACTGTCTTTATCTGCATCAAGGCTCAATAAGAGAGCCCCCTTCTCCTTCTTATTTAACCTCCCTGGCGGTAATCCGGAGCGTGGCTCAGGGTGGAAATGAGGGCTAAACTGGACCCCACAAGCCTGCCGTGTCCTCCAGTGAAGCTGGCCGGGGATCTGTGTTCCCTTGGCGATGCCCCGAAAGCATCGGTGTCCCCTGTCCTTGGGACATTCAGTCTATTTATGGCCTCAACCTCCAGCAGGGAAGTTTCTTGGCCAGCATTGTAACTGCTTTGTTACTCCTTCATAGAATTTATGAATTTAGAAAAGCCAGTTTGGTAGGAGCATATTTGAGAAGGTAGTTGTTTAATTGCAATGACAATTGCGAGTAGGATCACAGCCCAGGTCTAGTATACAATAACTCAGAGAATGGTCTGACCAAGAGATCAGTCAGATGTCTGAGCGAAATGTTTCCCATAGTGAGGGTGATTCACAAAGATTAAGTCAATGCGTGTGTGAGTCTTATGAGCAGCAGAGTAGAACGTGAATAACTGATTCTTTGGATGGTGTATCTGCCATATATCATATAATACATATTTATGCCTAAGCTTACAAAAACGTGTGGATAAATGTACTGTTGTTGGCAGGTGGTTGATAGGATTAATTGGGAAACGGGCCATCATTGGGGTTTTCGAGAGTTGCGGCCACAACTACAGTGTATTTAAGAGACAAGGATGAGAGCTGTGACAACAATGATTCTAGAAATGGGATCTGAGAACTTTTTGTGACATATACATTGCACAAGACAATGTCAACAGCATTCGACCTGGCCTGTAAGATAAGATCTACTTTCTGAGTCAACCACTGAGTTAGTAAGAGTTTTTTCAAACCCCCTCCTTAACTAGCACAGCAACTCCTGCTGACTTTCTGCATTTGGTCAAGTCAGTAAATACATGAGGATACAAGTGCGGTGCTAAGTGAAAATTGCGGTGCTGTCCACATGAGTCCTCTGTAGGAAGATCATATCTGCCCTTTGTCGCTTAGGCTCCTGCACAACCAACCTGCATTTAGCATTAGAGTTAAACTCTTTACCATTCAATTAAAGAAAATGCCACATGGTATGGTATTAATTAAAGGGAATTACTTTTGCAGCCCATGCAGAACCATAGAGAGTGTCACGCCCCCTCTTCGCCTTCTGCTCCGCCTCCATGATATGGAAAATAGGTATAAAAAGAAACAAAGGGAGAAGAAATAAGAAGGATGACAAAGAACACCAAGTACATTTAACCTGAGAAATATCCAACCTAAGTTGGAGAGGGCTCCAGACACACCCGCTGGACTGCCAAGGCTTAATATGGCCCTTAGCAAGAAAACAAGGGGTGTCAATGGAGTCCCCAATAAGAACGTGACTGGCAGCCCTCAGAGCTCTGTCAGACTGGATTGGTAGGGATATCGTTTGGCCTAGGAAGTTGATAAATACGGTTTGTAACACTGCTTGGATATCTGAAGCCCGAGTGGCTTCTCGGAGCCCCCGAACTCCGATAATATTGCGCCTGCTACAGTTATCTAGATCCTCCAGTTGATGTTAAACATCTCTGAGCAGTGCCATATTCCTGATGTTGTGAATTTGTTCCCTTAGCCGCCTGGAGTTCTGTATCGACCGATTCCAAACAATCTGCTAACGCACGAAAGTCCACATGCAGGGTATTAATTTCTCCCCTTCATGTCTCCTTCACTTCTGATATGAGGAGTCAAAAGTCCTCTTTAGTGGGCATGAGATGCATAGAGTCCTGCTAGAATAAAGGTCTGTCTGAATACCTCCAGGAGTATTTATGGCGGACCCAGTCTGGCACCCTGGGTGATGAGGTGCTGAAGTAGGAACCCTAATATTCCACTCTGCTGTAAAAGGGAATACACCATCCTCCAAGTAACCCATATTGAGGGGGAACCCCCTGGTTGACAGTGCCACCCTGATCTGTGAAGGCAGGTAAAATGGGCCCCTGAGGGCGATTCATCCTATCTTGCTTTGAGCCCTTGTGAGTGAAGGGGCAAGGAAGTAAAGGATATTGCTCCATTAGAAGTGGAGGACTAGTCCACTGCACGTTATGCTGGGTGTCCAGGGACTCTGTGATCAATACAGCCTGCCAGGCCTGCGGAGGGCTGCTGCCATTTCCAGCCCGTCCTGCAGCGCCTGTGAGAATGAGGGTCAGGTATCAGGCTGCTTCCGTGGTGTGGCAGCACTGTGTGTGAATACTGACAGCTTCTAAGAGCTGGAGAGGGGATGGAAGACAGGAGAGCCTTCCATAGCCAAAGGTGAAGATGCAGGCGAGTCTGTAGGAAATTCGCCTCGTGGCCCTGGGGGATCCAGCGCCATATTGGATCGAGAGGTGGCTCAGAATCCTGCAGCAAAAAGGTTGGAAATTGTGCCCCTTTCTGTCCGATCTGGTGCCCTCCGGGTCCCCACAGCTCTGGGTTCTCTCTAATGCCTTTAGTTGCCCATCGCTGAGATCTTGTGCTCTGTCGGGGTGCGGGTCAGGAACAAGAGCATCTCAACAGGCAGCCATTCACCAAGATGGCCAGGCCACGCCACTGCCATGTTTTTTAACATTGGTGTCTGGAATATGTCTCACTCCCTTGTGGAGCACCCTTCCTTTGAAAGGGCTCACAAGGTTGCTACATGCAACAAAACTTTTTTTCTAAGATTTACCTAAATGTTTTTGTATATTATACTTTTAATATTTATTTAAATAAGACCGATAGCATTTTGATTGATACTGGATGTGGCAGATAGTAAAGGCCCTACTATATGGGTACCACTTTATAATACATTAGTTACTAGAGGAGATTACCACAACACAACTTTTTCTCCTCTGTCCCAGGCCCCTTTTGACTATACAGTATTTTAAAATAAAGTAACAAGCAATTACAATACACTCTTTCACATATCTCTAGGAAAATGATAGTGGAAATCTTTAGTACTATCAATTTGATTTCCAAAAAAGGATTATTCAATAAAACCTTTATAGTTTACATTTGATCTGCAATTAAGGACTAACCAATAAGTATTGTAGTTTTGTAGAAAATTTAGAAAAACCCAAATGCCAGTGGTGTATATCAGGACTTAAGTAACTAAAAAGAGCTAAATGAATATCAGCTTCCCAAAGAAAATTATTTGATGATAAAGAATCTTCATGCATTAACCTGTTTTTTTTTACACCACAAATATGTAAACTTAAAGTTTTGTGTAACAGCTTTACCAGACAAATAAATATGCAAAAAAGTGAGCAAATTCCCTTCTGCCCTAAAATATCTACTCATAAATGGGATAATTATGTATGTTGTACTTAAACAATAACATGGGTGAAAATGATGAGTGGAGGATAAATCACCTTAATGTATGTATTACAAGTGAAAATATTTTTTTCTTTTTTAAAGAAATGTTAATTTAATTTCTTTTACCCAGGGGCATGGTACTTTGGGTGCTGAAAATGGAAGACATGCGTGTAAGGTACTATCTGCTTGGAGTTAAAAAAAAGGTAAGATCTGCTTGGAGTTAAAAAAACAAAACAAAAAACAACAACATCAAATACAAGCCTGTCAAATTACTACAAAATAAATTGTTAAAATTGCACAGGTTTCTTAGTCAGTGTAGTGAGTCTCATAAACTTGCATACAGATTTATACTTTAAGAGAATATACACTTTGATCCTAAGCACAAAAAAATGAAGACAATGATTTATTAAAGCTTTAATAAATCAGACCCATTGGATCAGATTTATTAAATCTCTCCAAGCCTGGAGAGGATACACTTTTATCAGTAAAGCTTTATGATACAGCAAACCTGGAATGGCTTTCTTATAGTCATTTGCTATTTGTTAGCAAATGTTTTCAATCCTGGACCGTTTCTGGTTTTGGATCACTCAGGTTCACTGAGTGTATTATTTCCAGTCTTGGAGATCTTTCATAAATCAAACCCCTTGCCTATCATATGTCGGTGAAAACTATTTTTAAATTAACAAGGATGCTGGAAAATACTAGTCAAGAACCGAAGCTGATTGCATTTCCATTAAAAGAAAGGCTGGGCATTTCACAAATATATATTATATATTTAACATTTAGCCATGATGCATACAATAATATTGACCACATAAATTTACCTGGGTGGGGAGCTCAGTTATCCAGGAGTTCTAAGGAAAATGTTACCCTTTGGTGTATCCGCTAATGTAGTCCAAACCTGTTTGGTTGGGCTGATAGAATTAACCCTAATCAAATCAGACCTACAGGACGGGGGAACAATTTTGAACAAATTTTTTGTTGACTTCAATTTTTAAGCTTATTAACACAATATAATTTTGATATATCTGTAGCAGTTTCACCATTCTCAGTCAAAAGGCGAACATCAGCACATTTGTAGATCAAGCCTATCTGGCAAATTTCAAAGTTTAACTTGGTGATCAAGATAAGTCTTGGGCCCCTCATAAGGTGTGCAAACAGTGTGGTGAGGGTTAACAGATGTGGACAAAGGGAACATATGATAAGAGGCTATTTGGTATACATATGGTTTGACAAGAGCCAGGAGATCATTTCAGTGACTGTTACTTTTGTATAGTGAAAACTTCAGGATATAACAAGAAAAATATTTGTAACATAGAATATCCTAGTCTACCATCGGCTATACGCCCAGTGGAGTACATGAACAAGATTATGGGGATGAACTAGGTGACAACAATGATGAAGAGTTTGAAATTGAAGGAAACTCTGTTCATAAGGGATTTGATCAGCATAAGTTGAGTGATTTGGCATTTGATTTGGGACTATCGAAGAAGGCTTTAGAACTCCTAGCATCAAGACTGCGTGGGAAAAACTTACTTGAAAAAAGAACGAAGGTATCCTACTTTCGAACCAGAGAAATTGCATTTCTGTAGTACTTTAGAACTGACAGTGGCTTTGTGTATTGCCATAACATAGCTGGTTTGATGGAGGAATTGGGAATTCCAATCTATAACTCAACTGAATGGCGACTATTCATCGATAACTCAAAGAGGAGCTTAAAGTGTGTCCTTCTTCATAATGGCAATATATTTGGGTTAGTCCCAATTGGCTATTCAGTTTCTCTTTGTGAAGAATTTGCAGAGATAAAAATTGGTGCAATATCACAAACAAAATTGGGTCATCTGTGTTGACCTTTAAAATAGTATGCTTCCTTCTTGGTCAGCAACGCGGATACACCAAGCATCCCTGTTATCTGTGCATATGGGATAGCAGAACTTGTGAGAGGCATTGGGTGGAAAGGATTTTGCCCTAAAACCAGGTGTCACAGATCCCCGCAGGTCCAGGTCATCAGTGCCTCCTTGTTGCTCACCCTCCTTGTAGTCCCCTGCTGCCATCTCTGCCTCTGGATCCAAAACTCTGCATACTTCCTGTTCCAAGTCAGGTGATTGTCAGCTGCTCCTTTGCCTTAGAGAACCAGAGTAATCCTCTGACGCACTCCCTCTACGGTCAAACATATGAATAAGATGAAGATTATTGAAGATTATTTCAACAGCACTCCCTCTGCTGGTGGGATTGATGTCTGCGGCTCACTTGATCCAGGCCCCTCACCTGACATTCCCTTCCTAAGGAAGTGACCTGGCAACAGGAAGTTGCCTAAACAAGGAGTTCCTTTGGCTCTGCTTCCAGGTTCCTTTTGTTTTTTTCTCCTGTTCCAGATTCTTAGTGTACTGACCCCGGCTTGTTTCCTGATTATTCTTGTTCGCTGCCTGCCCTGACCTCTTGCCTGTTTCCCTACCAACCTTGCTTGGTGCCTGCCCTGACCTTTTGGCTCATCTGACTGCTCTCTTGGATTTACCTTTTGCACTAAATTTTGGTTCCAGCTTGTTAGCAGTGACCTGCCTTGGCGGGCAGGGGGGCCACAACCTGGGAGTAGCTTGCCGCATAACATCCTCACCTCTAGAGGCTCTGGAGAAGACCAAGCTACTGCTTAGACCCTGCGCCCCGTGCACATCTCCACCCACAGGGTTGGTGACACAGTGGATCCACCACTTGGCCTTGCGGAGCAGTGACACTAGGTGATTCAAACATTCTACATGAGCCACTTGTTGATAGAAAAAATAACATATTCCTGCCTCTGCATGAAACTGAGTCTGATGAAGCAGTTCGTTAAAGCTTTGCCAACTGAAGGAGACTGTTTCAAGTATCTCATTTTGGCATTTCCTAGCCTGTCATTGGAAAAAATAAAGACCGATGTGTTTGATGGTCCACAAATTTGGCAGCTCATCAAAGATGACCATTTCATCAGGACAATGTCCGAAGTCTAAAACAATGCTTAGGTATCATTCAGAACCATTGTCAAGGACTTTCTTGGAACCACACGAGCCAATAATTACACAGAAATTGTCCAGAAACTCTTGGAGAGCTACAAAATGCTTGGTTGCAATATGAGCATCAAGGTGCATTTTTTGTATAGCCATTTTTCTATCTTCCTATAAAACATTGGTGCAGTCAGTGATGAGCAAGGTGAACAATTCCACCAAGATTTGAAGGTCATTGAAGAACGGTATCAGGGTAGATGGGATGTACATATGATGGCTGACTATTTTTGGAGCATCCGGTGGGATTGTCCTAACACTGAACACTCCAGGAAAAGCTTTAAGTGTAAAGTTGTGTAAAAGTGTAAAACCGCTTACACGATTCATTTTCAAATGTTTTACTGTCAAAAAAATGTCATGAACATTGTATGAACAAAAAGCTGTACAATTTGTTGCATGGAAATTTTTTTTACATTGTAGACCTATAATTGAATTTTCGGCTGCTAAGTCCCAGCCGCACCGACGCATACACCGATATCACTGGGAAACCCCGTATGGCGTCTCTGCACTTCAAGACTGGACATCAGAGGAGGCAGACATGTCCCCAGGACCTGTGGGGACCAGCAGGACGCCGGGGGACAGCGACAGGACAAGGTAAGTGGGATTTTATTGTGCTTTTAGGTACCCCGAGTCTGACTCGGGATTACCGCTTTTTGCAAGTAAAATCATCCATGAGTCAGACTCCAGAACACCGCTAGGGGGGTTAAATAAACAGTACGTTCAAGTTGTTATTTCATTATTTTTTATTGTATGTAAAATGTTTATGTTTTTGATAAAAATGGAGGGTACCCTGTATCGTAAAAACTGGATGTGATAGCAAAAAAATGGGGTCATTTCTGGACTCACCACTCAAAAATTAGTAAAAAACAAGTGTAAGATCTAACTCAACAAAAAATGCGTTCCCCAGTGTCTTTTGATGTTTGGATAACTTCAACTATCGTTTGTTCGCCATATATATATTATACCTGCAGAGCTCCCTAACCAGCAATATTAATTGTGTGGAACTACTTAACAACCATGATAATACCAAAAATGCAACCAGTCCATTCAATCATAAAAATAAAGGAAAGAAAACTAGTCATTCAAGCATATAAGCAGGAAATCTACTTCCTTTCACAAAGAGGATGCCAGTGATTGCAGAGAATCCTCCTAATGTAATACAATTGAACATCTAGAAGCAATATGTTACAAATGATATGCACTCATTATGCTTTTCAAGCAAAGCAGTCTAATTCATCCTGGCTAAAGCATAAAGGTTTTTTTCATCCCCAAGGGTAAAGAAGGAAACTCTGGGTAAAGTGAACCTTGCACTAAAATAGAATGGTTTGCTCATGCTTTTGAATCCCTTCTCTGAACCACCTAAAACACTTTAAAGATGACATCAGCATAATTTTTAGGAAAGGTGATAAGAATAAATTTTAATAGAATTTTACTATGCCATAAACTTGTAAGATTTTTATGTATTTATAAAAAATTTTTAAAGCCTTCGTTGAACAAAAAATGTATGCGTTGACAGGGTATCTGATGGGTATACATAGACACGTGTTATAGGATGTGCTTTATTGAAGTTTTACAGTTTTTACAGGGCATCTTCTTATTTAAAGTCACGACTTAGCAAACATATGTGCTATGGGGAAGATCTGCTGTCTTTTTTAGAGCTTTTTAAATTTAAGGATATGGAAATCAGCATTTTCCTGGATATCATCAAAAAGATGAAAGTTAGGGTAAAGGTAAATATTTTGAATAACTTTTTCTTTGCACAGGTGTTTTTTGTTTTTTTCTCTTTTACTAAGGTGCATAATGTATTCCATATGCCAACATTTTGCAAAAAAAATGTGATAAGCTCACTAAGAAATGGAATCTCTATATTCCACATAAAGAAGCATGTGAAATTCCCATACTAAAGACTATAAAGTTCCCAAATATTAAATATTCTTGGATTTTATCCTAACCTAAACTAAGGCAATATTTAAATATTTAACACATATAACATATTTTTGTTATGCATTATGCATTTAGTTGGTTATGGTAATATAGGACATAATATGAAGAAGGACTTCAACTGTGTTTAGTAAAAGATTTCTTCTGCAAGTCATTCAAACCACCCCCCTCCAAGCCTCTGTCTGACTCGTATCTGTATTAAATATATATTTGTTTAACAAATATATATTTAATACAGGTTGCACCTTTGACAGAATACACAAATTGTTTTGGATTTATAAAGAGTTCTGCATATCAGAAGCTACGTATGTACCTTAAGGCTCCCGTTCTCTAACTGAAACTTCAGACAGCATGGACTGAACACATCAGGAGGGATAGTGAGAAAAGAATGTCACAACTTTGACTTATATAAATATGTAGGTTACAGAGCAGGCTACTGAACAGCATATATTTTTCAGTCAAACAGATACAGACAATTATGAATGTGGAGAAGCTTAAATCTGTGGTGAAATGGTAATATTTCAATATTTCAGGCTCGGTCCCTAAATGAAGACTATATATATATATATATATATATATATATATATATATATATATATATACACCCACTGAATATTACCTTTAAAGATGCTGATTAGAAAAGCCTACTATTCAAAATAGTAATGTATATAAATGTTTCGAAGAAGCAGACTCGGAAGATATATGCAGATGTGTGTTTTACCCTATGGATTAACTGTCAGGGAGAAAATAGAGAAAGCTCCTTTTAAATTCCATTCCTCACCTACAGGACTAAGTTGCTTAGTCAGCTGAAACCTCTGTTGTAATATGACTTAAGTGATTTTTTGTAATAACTCATTCTGATTTGTGAGCAGTATAGTATGGCTGTTCACAATCAACATGAAGTCAAATTTGACTAGAATATCTGTCATTTGATTTAGTCTAATAAGGGCCAAATAACATTTACATGTTATTAAAATTCTGAGACTTTAGGAGATTTTAAGGGACCATTATTTCTACTGCTGTGGAGACTGGGGAGGTCAGTATTTTTGTATTTGCAGGATAGATAAAACTTACCTGGGTATGTGTTAGGTATGGATTGTGGTGTTAATTTGCAGAGTTTGGTTTTTAAGAAGTCATCAAGATGGGCTTTGAGCTGTAAAGGGAAGGGAGCTGGGGGTAAGGCCCACATGACAAGAAGGTGTGACTTAAGAGAGTTAAGAGGAGGGTCAGAGAGAGGTTAAGGTTAGCATTAGTCAAAGGGACAGAGAAGAGTGGGACTTTAAGGCTAAATAGGTTTGGGTTACCCTGGGGTTGGCTTTTCGAGATTCTCAGTGGTAATTTGATAAAGTGGTTAGAGAATCGTATGTGGTATGGGGTCTCCTAAAAGGTAAGATAAAGAATATAAAACAGACAAAACAAAACAAAGTACAAAACAAAATTAATATCATCATAAAACAATTCATCTATGTTGATTTTATTGGAGAAGTCAAAGGAAGACTTTAAAGCTCAAAGTCTCATTCAATACAGGGAGTTTAGTCACATATACACAAAGTGTATATCCAATGTGTCTCTCATTGAATCAATGACTTATGTGTATTATCCCTCCATGGATGTTGTTGTACATGGTTCAATACATAAAAAGACACATTCAATTGAAAACAGACGAGTAGTGACACCAATTAGTAGACATGTTGGCCTTACACACAATTTTGATACATAGTGTATTGCCTTTTTTTGGCTATAGAAGGGCATTTATACTCTGGAGACATCAAACATATATATGTTGGAGAATAATGCTTTTAATACTGATTGGCATGTATATTATTAGACTTGTTTGATTATTGGTGAGACCCCATTGATATATGCCCTAAAGTTTTAAATGATCAATTAATGGTTCTTTTGTAGTACCTGTAAAATTGATTATGAATATATCCACCATCCTTGACAATTCATACCACTGCTTGGCTGTGTTGAGGTCCCCAAGTGAAAAATCCACTTTGTCCATGGTTGAGTAGGAGTAAACATTCTTCTTTTTAATTTGTTTGTATGAATACTACGTTGCCAAGAGTAATTATGAGTATTACTTAATAATGTGCTTACTAGAATGTATACATGTTATACTTACCTTCATGATTATTTCTTTCCTCTTTTTTAGAGTTATATATTAGCTTCCATTTCAGAACCATATCGTGGTACAGAACCATATCGTACAGAACCATATCATACAGAACCATATCGTGGTACAGAACCATATTGTACAGAACCATATCGTGGATGCACGATATGGTTCTGTATTTTTAAGCAATTGAAGATATATTGTAAACATGATCAACTGGATATATTATAACTGTTGACTTTGTATAAAACATTTTCTTGTAAATAAACAATACATTCTATTTTTTTGTTCTTTAACCCCCTAACCGCTAAGCCCGTAATTTCTCGCACTAAATATTTTTGCTCTTTTGGTTAAGCCCGTATTTTTTCGCCTACACTAAAATCCCCACTTACCTGGTCCCGCTGTGCTAATCCAGGGTCGGTTCCGTGTTCCAGCGTCGGGTCCATGTTTCAGCGTCGTCCTCCAGCGTCGGGTGTCCCTCTCCTTAAAAGAAAAAGCCGGCCGGCTTAGAGGAGAAAGCCAGCTGGCTTTCTTTTCTGCTTTTGGAACAGAAATCTAGAAATCAGTGTAACGCTCAGGTGGTTAAAAGATGCCTGTTTTGTCGTTGAAATGCTTGTGTGTTTATATGAATTTACATATGCTTTTAAAATGTAATCCAACCAATACAATAAAGACCGTGTTAACTGCTCTATATATTACAGAATGTGTAGATCTGTGCAGACAATTATGTAGTCCTACTCTTTCTCAAATTTAAAAAAAATTCCTTTAAATATACTTTAAACTCATGAAGTGAAACATGTCCTTTTTTTAGGAACACGTAACTAATTGTTTTTTAATATCGGCTTGAACTTAAGCTTTAATTGCTTTTTCACTGTCAGTTGTATCCTTGTAGACTGTCTTTTGAATTTAATTAAAAGACTTGTTAGAGTTACCTATACAACCTTTCAGATTTTCTTCATGTTTTTAATATGCATGCATCTGTTTATAGTTAATATCAATTGCACAGCATTACTTTATGCAGGATTCTTTTTAAAAGCTTAATATGCATATAAATTTTTTTTTCTGTAAGCTGCAGAGCCACACAATACCGTAAACAACAATATATTCCAACTAAAGGTAATTCTATAAAGACATGTTCACCTTGGGTGAAAACAAGGGCAGAAAGGAATCAAATTATTACAATTAACACCAGCCTGACCCAGTCAATCCAGATGAGAGCTTGCAGAATGAACTGACATTGAAAGTATAATTAAGATATCAAGCTGAACAACTCAAACAGAATAACAATTTAATGACACAAATAATTATGAGTGTTGCATGATCTTATAAGAAAACCAAAAGCAAACACACTTAAAGCCACTTATTTTTATTCTGATTTAATACCTGTAAAACTGTAAAAACAATGCACTTGTTATTGGCCAGCTGGGCAGATAAATGTGTCTACATATGAGAAGATGGAAACATGGAGAGGAATCCCAGCAAGGATAAATATTGCTAATAAACATACAGAAACCTGGGCTTCTGTGACCCTGCATTACTAAAGGATTACAGAAGGTTTACTTTTTAAGAAAATTGTCACTCATATTGGTGAATAAAGTTAAAAATAGTAAAGCTAAGCTCCAGCTTTTTATTTGGTCCAGCACTGTTTTACAGGCTCCTATCCTGTACTGAAATTGCAAACTCTGATTAAACCTCACACAGTTAAATTCCTATAATGTCCATTAGAAGGTGCAACCAGTCAGATGGATCCTGCCATACTTCCTGGCTGGTGGATGATGTACATCATCTAGATCAGTGTTTCTCAACCTTTCTATTATGGGGGAACCCTTTGAAATAGCTTTCAGGTCTTCAGGGTTCACAGCTCACACTTTATTAGTGTGGTGGTCACTAGGAAGAATGTCACCATTACAGATAGCCAAAAAGATTATCGGTATCTACTAAACTGACCTGAAAAGCAGAAATTGCGCATGGCTCAAGGAACCCCCAGCAACTTCTGGAGGAACCCTAGGAGGAGAAACTCCAGTTAGGAAACACTGATCCATACCTTTCCACACCAGAGGAAGTGTCTGAAGACTATTCCTTTTATTTATTAAAATTAAGAACTTTTAACTAGTGAGATTCAGCATCACAAGTTCAGGTTACCACAAATTACTGTTAATGAAAATGTCATTAACATTTATTCAAATTTTTTGCAGTATAAGAACTGGAGGGTTCTATCTTTGTATTCCAAAGAGCTTTGGTTTCAGAACGCATATTATTTTAAGGAAGACTTCCCCTTCATAAGGGTATAGACTAATAACTTTGTTGGACGTTCTTATTCCAAAGCATGCATCAGTAGATAGTTCTTAGAAGTTGCTGTTCCCTCAAAGCAATGAAAGTGGCCCTTCTTAAACTTTTTACCTTGGAGGAACCTTTGGAAAAAGTTTGAGATGTCAAGGAACCCCTAAAGTAATTTTTTGTATGGTAAGTTAGTGTAATCAAACCAGTAAGCTGTAGATATACAAACAAGTATTTGTAGCAAAAACAACAATACATAATTAAACATATCTTCTGAAGTATGGGCTTGCTTGTTTCAGCACGGATGCATACTTCTGGGGTGAACTTGAGATAAGCACACAAAAGTGGTGTCTTAAATATACATTCTTCTATCATTTATAAAATGCTATCATCTATATCATGCTTCCTCTTCACAAAACACTACATGACCATGACTCATTTTAAAACTCAATTGCTAGTAGAATATAAAACAAAATGGCATACTTCTGTAAATATCAGAAAAACTATAGCCCAAACATTGATGAGCACATGGCAAAAAAAAAAAGATTGAATCTCATCAGGTTCAGTGGTCCAACTAGATTTGGAAATTCAGAGTCAGAATTATTTTAAAAATGGGTTAAAACAGTTATGTTTGGTGAAAAAAAAAAAACACTAGAAATGGTTTCTTAGGTTTCAAGGTTCCTTAGACTAATCTAGGAACCGTGGCAAACATAGAGATTAATGCACATTTCTGTTTCATTAACATTTTTAACCCACAATGGGAAAATTGTCTGTGTATACCTAAAACTAATTGTTGTGAATTTACTTGGTTAACGGTCACAAATATTTTTATTTCCATTTTGGTGCATAACACTGTATAAAGTTCTCAATGCATATCCTGCTCCATAAAACAGTGCTCAGTGCAGAAGCCATTTGTATAAAACAATGCTCAGTTCAAAATCCACTCTGTATTAAGCACTGTTCAGTACAAAACCAAATTTGCAAAAAAAAAGTGTTGTATGAGGTGTCCAGCATCGAAAAGGAATCAGGTACCAACACTCATTTAGTCAATCTAAGTAGGACACACATTTTCTTTTCTGTAGAAATGTTTTTGCCTCTGTAATACTTAACCTGAGTAAATTTGCCACTGCTGGTACTGCACTAATATTTCACTATATAATCAAATTCAAGCTCCTGTGCTATGCCTTCAAATTCCTCCACAGTCCATGTTCCAGTTATCTTTCTGATCTGATAGAAAGATACACCCCTTCGCTTCTCCAATTACCTGCTAATGACTTCCTCTCTCATAACTTTGTCACATGAATGGCTCCAAGACTTTTCTAGACCTGCCCCAACTCTATGGAATAGTCTTCCACATCCTATTTTATTTTGATTATTTCATTTAAAAAAGCACACAAAACCCATCTTTTAAACTTGTCTGCCTGTCTTCTTCTGTCTATAAAAACCCTCATTACTTACCCACCATTCCATATTCCCTCTTCCTATTGTGTGCTGCTTCCCCCACCTCATAGATTATAGGCTCTTCTGGGCAGGGTCCTCTCCTCCTGTTACTGTCTTTATCAGTCTGTCATTTGAAACCCCCATTTATTGTACAGCACTGCGTAATATAAAAAATGTTTATTATTAATAATAATAATAATAATAATAATAATAATCTCCAGAGCCAGAACTGTAAAACTTACCATCAGGAGTCTATAAGTGCAGCAGGCTGTAGAGCACAGCTCAATGGGCACACATACATCTGCCTAAATGGGGAATCACTGTAGAACCCCTGACGATTCCTTGGAGAATCCTAAGGTTCCTCAGAACCCCGGTTGAGAAATCCCGCTCTAAAATGTATTGATTCAGACAATACTTTGTTTATTTCTAAATTCCAACTGATGATCTCTGCACAAAGGCTCAGGTACAGTATGTCATGAGAATAAAACTTAAGGTGAAAAGCTAGGATGCTTACCTGATGCTAGGATGCTGATTTTTAAAGTACATTTCTTTTTAAAGAATAATAATGAAAGCGCAATGCAATTCATGTATTAGCCAAATTAATATTAATTATAGTGATTTGGTATGTTCTCATAAGCACAAGGATGAATTAAACTCATCGCTTTTTATATTTGACACATCACTTTATTTTCTAGGGAAAATTGGTATTCTGTGTCATTAGCTTTTCTGCTTCAGAAATGTCTATCAGCCATGGCAAATTCATGAAAGCATGGCATATTGATACATGGACCATGTTTATTCTGAACATAATACCGTAAAAATCAATAGCAAACTCATTCTAACCTAGGGCAAACATTGTATTTCCATTTATATTACAGCAGTTTGTGAGGAGAACTCTTTATCCTTATGTTAACAAAACAGCACATTTGCTACAAGTGTAGGTGGTAGGTTTATTCTTTCTTGGGTGTGCATGAACATGCAGATGCACTACTACCTATACCAGATTAAATTATGACCCTAACCCAAATACCTTTCAGAGAGGTAAAATAAAATGGTAATTTTTTTTTGCAAATATCTTACCTATTTTTGTTTAGAGATGGATGATGGGCAAACAGGGATTGCTATGGCTTTGATAAATGTGCTTCAAAGTTTACCAAACCTATTTGCTGTGAACCATAAAACGGGCTACGATGGAAACCCATTGCTTAGGAAGATAGTGGCAAGTATCCCAATTGGCTGAGATTGTAAGTGGTGATAACATGGGTATGGTAAATTGGTTAAAACAAAAGTGAAATTTCAAATACTCGTTTCCCTCACAAGGATAGCTAATTTAATGTACAGCAGAATAAAGCACTCACTAAAAATGTATTCTAAAGCCTAAAACAGGCAAACAAACATGGAAGGTGCCAAAATACCTGTAAATTTGTTTTAGCTGCCTGCCTCCCTGCTGGAAAGTTTAACACACTCCCATTTTCCTGATGGCCACTGCAACTGCAGAAATAAGCAAATTAAAACACTGGGGAACGCATTTTATGTTGAGTTAGATCTGACTCTTGTTTTTTACTAATTTTTGGGTGGTGATTTCAGAAATGTCCCCAGTTTTTTGCTATAACATCCAGTTTTTACGATACAGGGTACCCTCAATTTTTGTCAAAAAACATATAAATTTTACATACAATGAAAAAATAATTATGCAATTAATTAAAATAGTAACATGAATGTACTGTTTATTTAATTCTTTTGTTAATACAAAGGGTTCATTGTTAGTCTATGACATTTTATTACAGTAAAACATTTGAAAAATAATTGGGTAAGCGGTTAAGGTAAAAACTTACGCTTATAGCTTTTCCTGGAGTGTTCAGTGTTAGGACGCATGCTCCCACAATAGTCAGCCATCATATGTACATCCCATCTACCATGATACTGTCCTTCCATGAACTTCAAATCTTGGTGGAATCATTCTCCTTGCTCATCACTGACTGGACCATCAAACACACTGGCCTTTATTTTTTCAAATGACAGGCTAGGAAATGCCAAAATGAGGTACTTGAAACAGTCTCCTTCAGTTGGCAAAGCTTTAACGAACTGCTTCATCAGACCCAGTTTCATGTGCAGAGGGGGGAATCTAATATTCTTTCTATCAAAATGTGACTCATGTAGAATGTTTGGATCACCTGGTTTAGGGCAGATCTTTGAGGCCAATTCATTTCCACCCAATGCCTCTCAAGAGTTTTGCTGTCCCACATGCATAGATAACAGGGATACTTGGTGTATCCGCATTGCTGACCAAGAAGGAAGCCTACCATTTTAAGGGCAACACAGATGAGCCAATTGTGTTGGTGATATTGCAACAACTCAATGACTCTCTTTATGTCTGCATATTCTTCGTGAAGAGAAACTGAATGGCCAATTGGGACTGGCCCAAATATTTTGCCATTGTGAAGGAGGACACACTTCTAGCTCCGCTTTGAGCTATCGATGAATAGTCGCCATTCAGTTGAAGTATAGATTGGAATTCCCAATTCCTCCATTAAACCAGGTATGTTATGGCAATACACAAAGCCACTACCAATTATCACAAACCACTATCACTATCCATTTCTGTGGTTCGAAAGTACGATACCTTTGTTCCTTTTCAAGTAAGTTTTTCTCACGCAGTCTTGATGCTAGGAGTTCTGAAGTCTTCTTCCATATTTCCAAATCAAGTGCCAAATCACTGAACTCATGCTGATCAAATCCCTTACAAACAGAGTCCTCTTCAATTTCAAAGTCTTCATTATTGATGTCACCTAGTTCATCACCATAATCATGTTCTTAAAGAGAGGGTAGTGTAACGAAAACCGGCACTGGGAATTCATCTGAATGAGCCACTGGGCATATAGCCGATGGTAGACTAGGATACTCTGTTACATTTATTTTCTTGGTACATCCTGTATACAAAAGTAACAGCTATACAAAAGTAACAGCCACTGAAATGATCTCCTGGCTCTCTCCAAACCATAGGTATACCAAATGGCATCTTATGACGTGTTCCCTTTGTCCACATCTGTTAACCCTTCCACACCTTATGAGCGGCCCAAGACTTATCTTGATCATCAAGTTTAACTTTGAAATATGCCAAATAGGCTTGCTCTTACAAATGTGCTGATGTTCGCCCCTTGACTGGGAATGGTGAAACTGCCACAGATATAACAAAATGATTCAGGGTTGTTTAGGCACTTTAGAGAAACAGCAGAGCCAGACAAGATCTGAAAGAAAGGAAATACGTGTGTAAGTAGAAAAATACATTTAGCTTATTCACTACGTAGAGCAGCGCACAACCTCTGATCACACTGTCTTGCGTGTAAAAGAATAGCCTTTACAAATCCACGCTACAGTATTCACATTATTATAAGCCGTAGAGAAAAACCGGACATGATAAATGTACACTAACTGCACTTTCAGAATCAGCATACCTATTTTAGTGTACATAAGCTTAAAAATTGAAGTCAACGAAAAATTTGTACAAAATTGTTCCCCAGTGTAATCAATATTTTACAGTTGTCACTGTCACGGAAAGTTTGCAGAAATATTTTTATAGGGACACTTGTACTGGTGACAGTTACCAGTAATAATTTGTGTCTCTCCATGTGTATGTTTAACAGTTTAGGCTGAAATTACCCAGTAAGTTTCATTACACTTTAAAGGCTTGTTCAGATCTGAAAGTTTTTTTTAACTGTTTTACCATTCAAAATGATTGTGAAAAACAGTTGGCATTACATTAAATAGGTCTGTTCAATATCCCTCATTTCCATGTTGTTTTCTGCATACTCAAAGCAGTGTCTGGGATGGTCTGTCGCCTACATAGACTTGATCTGGAAGTGTTTAAAAACAGCCCAAAAAGGCTGGTATGGCTATTTTATTTATTTTTTTAATAGGCTTTAAAAAAGCCTAAAAATGTATACAAGCAGCTGCAAATACCGGTATGAGTGTTTCCAAATGCCTGCAAGAAAACATACAGTTTTGCCTGAAAACTATCCTGGACACTTAGCTGGGCATGAAAGATGTCCAGGTGAAAATTCACACGTTTGGTCTGAACAAGCACTAACTGTACAGGGTGCAAGGTACATTGAAACCCACACCAGGGCTTGGTTCCTTAAATATGGGCCATGTATTTTGTCTTTGATGGAAGAACAATTTGTAATGGTCTGTGGTGGTGGGAACAGGAAGTAATATATGGCTACATGTGCCCTTTCAAATAATAATTCAATGCATAATCAATTGGTTCTTGTATATTGCTTGGAATAATAGTCTTAGTAATGTAATAAAAAAAAAAGAAATATCCATACTCTTTACATTTACATTTTATTTGAAGAATGTGGATAGAACAGTTGTGAGCTAAGGTCAGAGTTCTCTCGTATCACTTTTGTAATTGCTGTAGACATTGTCTGTATTAGTCACCATGACTTTTATGTTACAATTGCTGTCTGTTTTGTTAGACATTGTCTATATTAGTCACTGTGACATTTATGTAGTTTATCACCTCTGTATTATGAACCCTTGCTTGTTTCCTTTATTGTACAGCAGAACAAAAACTGATGGTGCTATACAGAATAATGATATTTTTAGAAATATTAGGTTCATAAAATAAAGGCATTTGAGATTTACATCTATTTGAGATTTACATCATTTACAGTCTAAGCATCCAACTACAACATATAAATAATATACAGTAGTTATTTAAATTATAATGGGAAAAGCGGTTCTTTTACAATTAACTAAGAAAATTCTAATGGACAGCCAGAGTTTGTTGAGGTATCTTATGTGTAAATTGTATTATCACAATTCCCTAAAAGTTATCTAGTGAATTACAGGAGTTGATAAACCCAACCAGGGAAGTTCTTGACTCAATAAACCCAACATTTTATTAACAGTTTATTCAGAAACAGAGGGTCAGATATAACTCATTAAAGAACTAGACTATGGAACTTTGAAGCCAGCATTTCCATCCACATGTAGCAATTTCACACTTTCAATCTTATTATTTAGAAGTGATATTACATTTACAAAAAAAAAGGCAATTTATAAATACATGCAAACTAATGAAGTCTGTTGGTAGAGAATACAATGATTGGGCTACAATCATGCAAAGCACTGTTTTTTTTAACTCTTAAGATATTTAAATTATGTATAACACCAAAACAATAGATTGGTCATATAGTACAAATGTTATCTTGCCACTGTAATCAGTTACAGATCTGTAAGTGAACAAGTAATTTGAGAATGCAAGGCAAAGCAATGGGTTTATGTTAATGACAGAAACATCATTGGCTTAGTTTACTTTTTCTTCACTCCCCAGAGATCCATTGTACATGAGCAAAGCACAACTTCACTGTAAATTGGTACTATGGACAATGAACAACAGTCCCTGTTTATATTATTGATTTATTTGTTGTCACACTTCCTCAGTAAAGCCATTTAGCAAATAGCCTCTTATTTTTCCCTGACTATTTAGCTAGTTCAGATGTAGCACTCAGTGCTGAGCCCCCTAGCTCTGCTGAGCTTATCCTCTACACCTTTTCCCTGTCCAGCTCCTGTGTTAACCCCTTTTTGCCCATTCTGGTGTTTCCCTGCCTATTCCCTTGTGCTGTTCCAGTGTTCCTCTGTGTCTGCCAAGATCCCTGTGTCTCCCGTGGCACTTGTGCCTGCTGTTGCTTCCTGTGTCTCCTGTGTTTTCCAGTGTCTGCAGTGGCCCCGTGTAATCGGTGTCTATTTTCTGGATCTCTGATTCTTGACCCCTTACTTGTTCCCGATCTTTCTTGCTTGCTGCCTGCCTTGACCCGGCCTTCCTTGACCATTCTTATGTCCAAAGACCACAACCTGGCAGCAACCAGCATCACAACATCCTTACCACTATAGGCTCTGGAGAAGACCTGGTTGCTACCTAAATTGTGCGCCTTGGCCCTTCTCAGGGCTCACACCACCTTTGTGCAAGCTATAGCACCCCCTCAAGTCTCTGTCTTACTAAGTGTGACATTTCTCATGTACAATCATAGACTAATGATGGTCTAAAGTGAAAATTGTGCCATAACCCCAATATAGGTATCTCTTAGGCCTGTCCTATAAGGGCATTCTTTTTAAAGCACTTTTAAATAAAATTTAATTGCATAAAGGTAAAATCCAAATCCTATATTCAATAATATAGAGCACTGAAATTCGGACATAAAAAACAATTGTTACACCACCAATAGTAGTTAGGCTTAATGCAGATATACTTAATGCCTGCAATTTTCATTGCCTTAATAAAACCATTATTCCAATTAAATAATTTGTTCCATACATTGACTTAATTAAACATCATAATGGAGTGCTGATTGTCAGCAGGGAAATTGGTGCAAGAGAAACTCAACTCGTTTCTCATGTAAATGAGCATGCTTCATCAGGAGTGAAAAACATGCTAGAATGAGAACATTAGAGAACATAGTAAGGTAAGTGTATAAGTATGAATAAATAATCTGGAAATACGTTGGCACTATATCCATACGTATTGGATATATTTGCAATGTATCCGATGCACAATTGCTTGGTATGTGACGTCAATAGCGAATTGTGCAGTTACACAACAATTTAAATAGGGGTCAGGTAAAAATAAATACAAAATAGGAAACAGTGCCTCAACGAAATGCCCATATAGGATAAACTTAATAGTCACCTACATATTTATTTATAATTGTTATTTTCTGGTGGTACCAGTTATCGAAGCACACTTGACCTCATCTAATCAAGTGTTTTCCTTGTTTTATTATTTGATTTTTTAGAAATGTTTTAGGAACACAAGAAAAGTATGGTGTATTTATAAAGAAACATTATGAAGTAGATTAACAAAGCTATAAATCTGACATTTCTAAATATTCTTTGCTGGAAAAGTAAATTAATGGCATTTCAAACACCTAGATCTGGAAGACTCTCCACCAATGAAAACCCTCAATGTTAGATTCACTAATTTATAAATAGACCCCATGTGTTTGGCATAGTAAAAAATTGAGGGTATAAAATCTTTCCATCCTTACCATTTCAAATTGGGTGGGGGTCCTTTGCAACACCTATTTGTTTCTAGTATTTGCAAGCTTTATTGCACATGATAAGTCTGACACTAAACTGCTACTAAGAGAGTGGGCCTGTGTACCTGCCTGTCACTTTATAATGAAGAATGCTTTTGTTTTTGTTTCTGATGGGGGAAATCAATGTCAGTGTAGACAATGTACATAACAGAGCTAATTCTGCAATTTTTAATAAGGTAAAAAAAGGGATCCATGTACAAAGCTGCAGGGGCCCCATTCAGTTCTAATCCATCTCTATGTATGAGTTCTCCAGTCATCTTATATTAGTTTTGCTTACAGTGCTGTGCTAGACTACAGTTTGAATTGAAAGTGCCTCTTCAGATGGGAGCAAGCTGGCAGTATACAATGTAGTCAGGCCAGAATGTAGCTTGCATAGTGTAGTCAGCAAAGTTTGAATCTATGCCCAGAGAATGTGGGAGAAAATAGCAAACATATCGCTTTTACTATTTCACTCTTTCTAATACAATAGCTAGAGTGTATTTGGTGGAAATCCAGAACTATATACATATGGTTATATCAATCTAGACACAATAAACACAATGAAAGGAAGGTTTAGATTATAAACAAAAAAAAAAAAACAACTAAACTTGTATCTATCAAAATAATTTTTGCATGCAATACCAATTATACTTTGAAAAACTATGAAAAAAAATGTAACATTTTTGCCAGAGGTTTTTCTTATCTCCGGAAATAAAAAGGTTTAAACTGCACAAAGAGTTGTAATACTATTTCTTGTTTCTAGTTTTGCATACCTACTAAAAAAATGTTTTTCGTTTGTCATTATGCATTTATGTTAAAATTTCATTCACTTGAGTAATGCTCATCTTATTCACTGAGCTGTCACATTATGACTGACTGTTACATATTAATCTCATACGTTTTAATTGCTATAGACAGATGAAAGCCAAACATGTTAGATAAGGGGTTATTCAAAGACTAATCTCTTTCCTTTGGCTGCTTCTTACATTGCCTGGATAGTCTAAATTTGTTCTAAATGAAGTTGACTTTGTAGCACTGAGCCAATCACAGAGGGCATCTTTCAGGCAAAATGGTAGCATCTAATAAAATGCCTTTGGCTGGAAAATTTCAATGTCACTGCAAATTTACTATAATGATTTACAAACAAGTTATGGGTAAGCAACATCGACATATGAGCAAGGGAATAACCCAATTGAATGAACCAGAAATATCAGCCTTTCAGTGGCAAGAGCAACTTTTCTTTAAGACAGCTGATGAATATAAATTTTAGTGTTAAGTGATCTGTGTTTGTGATTAAAAAAATATATATAACTGTTCTGCTCAGAATATAGAAGCACATTTGTCATAATTTAAAATACTGCAAACATTGATTGTACAGATTTTTGTTTAAATGTACAAGAATTGATTGTTTAAACTCCACATATAAGGGTTTGTTATCTTGAATAGAGGATGTTCACAAAGCAAAGTGAATGATAGATAAGGAAACATTGGATTTGTTTGAAAAAAGCAGTAAAATAGAATATTTCAAGAGATTCAAGATATCAAGAGATGATATTAAAGCTATAAATAATGAGGGGAATTGCTAGAATTTATTATTATTATTACACACTATTTATACAGCTTTGATATATTACGCAGCACTTTACAAAGTCAATAGTCATGTCACTTGCTTTCCCTCAAATGGGCTCACAATATATTGTCATATGTTTTTACCATAGTCATATGTTTTTTAATACAGTCTATGGTCAATTTTTTTTGGGGTGGGGTCATTTAACCTAACTGGATGTTTTAGAATGTGGGAAGAAATCGAAGTACTCGAAGGAAACCCACGCAAACACAGGGAGAACCTGAAAACTCCATGCAGATAGCGTCAAGGCTAAGATTCGAACCTGAAAATGTAGGATTCTATTACAAATTCCAATACAACAATAAAGTCAACTAGGAAAATTCTGATGTTTGCACCAACATGTCATGAGAAGACCTTCACACCCAAACACAAAATAAAAAAGCGAGGTTGCTTTGAGTGCAACATAGGAAATACATAGGTATTTCAATTAACAGAAAAAAGCAAACTTTTGGAACAGTACAAATTGTGTAGAAATATATACGCTCTAAGCTGGTTCATTTTTTAAAATGATGACACAAAGTGGTTGTGACAAGTGACACAGTTCTTTTTTAGAACTGAACAAGCTGTAAATCTACAAATATGCACACTCTAAATTGTGTCTTTTTTTCAAATAGTGACACAAAGTGATTGTGACAACTAGTGATACAAGAAATAACAGCCTCCCTGACTGCAGAAAACAATACAATTAAAGGTTGTATAATTTGTAGACCACTGCTACAGTGCTGATCAGTTCTTGCTAATATATGCTCTACTTGCAACTAATTTAAAATAATGAGCCCCACTGGCACCAAAAAACAACAGTGATGATAATGCTGTTGAATGCTTCCCAATACAGCTCCACATACTGACACTATAACTCCTGCACAATACAGACCATGCCTGCAATAGGTTCTAAATAACCTGCAAGTACAATACAACCAAGGTCTCTAGTTCCACAGCAGCAGAAACCAGCATTTCTTGGCTTTGGAAAGGACATTTTAAGCCATAAAATGTCCCATCTCTAACTATCTCATGAGCTAAAGTCTGATCAAATATCAACATTATTTTATTCTTATAGAACTGAACCAAACAACTAAAAATCTGGTAAAATTTGGCTTTAATACTAATTTGAACAGCAACACTAATGATATTTTGATGCCCACAACACATTTAGCAGCATCTAAATGCATTAGTTGGATGTGGATGTCAAAGGGCTGGATCTGCTGCCAATCTTGTGCTCAACTAACATGTCCAATTAATTTACCAATTGGTTAACAATTGATCAAAAGTCCCTAGGCATTACAATTCCACCTGACCTTCTGATCTTTTTTATCCCATAGAGAAGCAATACCAGTTTCATAATACCTATCATTTGTACACAGATCACAATTAGGTCTATTTATAAAGCAGTCAATTTGACATTCACTAAAGCATTCTCTTATGGAGAATCTTCCAGGTCCATGTTTTTCAATGGCAGTAATTTACTCTCCAGCAGGAAATATTTCAGAGAATGTCAGATTCACTGCTTTAAAAATAGACTTCAACTTGCATTGTTGTGACCAAACTACTCACAACTGATTAGGAATAGGTAAATCAGTCAGTTGTAATCATATGCAAGTAGTTTTTTTTATTTCTATTTCACTTTAGATCAGTTCTTTGAATCAGAATGGAAGTCAATGAGAAGTAATAACTATACCCGTGTTTACTCAAGCCTAACTCAAATTGGACTATATGCTAACTTTTCTTGAAAAACTAGCACACATATATGTCTTTATTTTGGTACATTATTTAAAGTAATACCTTGCATAGATTGGTTTTATGATAAGCTAACAAATTAAAAAAAAAACCTGTTGTAAAATTGGTATTTCACTTTATTTTTGTTTATTTTTGTTAAAGTTTGCAGGCTTCATCTGTTAGTCTAGGTTATGATCTGTGGTTGGAACAGGTGATGGGAATGGCTCACGTTAGTTAGCATTTTGTCAGCCCTCAACCACCCATACTGCTTTGCAAATTTGACAGAAGGTGGCAATGTGGGGTACTAAATCATCTGTCTCTATTCATTTGTTATTGGACTGACACAGGTGAGATGCTACATGTAGTTTCTAACCTGAGGAAGCAGTACATTGGTGTGAGGGAGTTGGAACCGCATTACAACCCCACTACTAGTCTGAACATAGCCTTAAAATGAATTACTCTGTAGGAGGAACAATGACTATTCAGTCAGCCGGCATTGGCTTATCTGTAATATTTGTAAGCAATCATTTACTAAATGATCTTGTGCATTTAACTTAGCAAAGTTATAAACTTTGTAAGGGATAATGAAAGCAATGAAAATTGCAATGAAAAAATTACTTTGTAAAGAATATCCAGTCACATGCAAGAAACAAGTGAAAAGAGCGTCATTTACTAAGCTAAGTGAGGTAACCCTTAAACTCCTTTTATTGTTTAGTCAATCCAGGAATTGGAGGGAGTGGCATTACTATATAAGTGGCATATAAGTGGCATCCAGTGGCATTACTATATAAGTAAATCCAGCAGGACTCTGGGTGATCTCCTGCTAACTAATCAATGTTCCGGCAGAGCAGTGTCCCCTCTACTGTACTGTGAACTTTGATTGATGGAGCAGAGATCACTACACTCAAAGACTGTGGCTTAAAAATTAAATGTCACTTGGTGCTGTAGGTATTGTGTTCAAGCACCAAGGGGAGATTTTTTTTCAAAATCCCTGGCTGCAAAGCAAGATGCCACCCCTGGTAGCTGTGGAGGCTCAAGCAATTCCGGTAGGGATGAGCGAGCGAGAATATTAAGTTCAATCTCGCGGCAAATCAGGCCTTTCTCACTTACCGCAAATTTAGACAAGATCGGCCTTCTGATTCGCCAAGAGGTAGAGCCACAAATGTATCATTTGTAAGAGATACTTCTATTACAATGTCAGGAAGTTCTCCTTTGCAAGGCATCCTCTCAATGATTTCATCTGTGGCTGCATTCAATGAGAAGAGTGTGTCATCCCCAGGGCACTAGAACTTAATTAACCTCTAGTGCCCCAGGGATCACAAACATGGAGATTCCCAAGTCTGAATGCAGCAAATTTTGCGTAACCATTGGAAGTTCGAGGAAATTTTCGCGAAAATGGCAGAGGCATTCCATTCATCCCTATCAGGCAATAGCTTGGGAAGTCTTGCCAGAAATCCAGCCCTGAGGAGCAGGACTGTATATGATTGAGAACCATGATGAATGGTTCAGAATCTCTGTATCTGACAAAAGATGTTACTCTCATCAGGATTACTAGGTTTATAAAACCCAGTGTAAAAAAATGGCTGCACTGCAATACTCGACCTAAATCCAAAACTGTCTCCTGAAGCACCTCTTTACCACAGGATGTCCTTAGCCTTTCCTGATAAATGCCACCCAATGTGTCTTAACCTAGAGGACGCAGATATTCTGTTCTTACTGGAGGCAAGTTTCATTGTGTTACACATGTTACAGTGTAGGCAGCAGTGTGTTATTGACCCACCATCACAACAGTGTTACTGCATCCATTTTTGAGAAATATTTAGCATGGAGAAAAGGCAAACAACCTTGAGTAAAACAACCTTGCAGCTTTACACGACTTGCCTAAATACATTAGGTAAAGGTATGGAAAAAAAAAAGGACAATTCGGAGACCTTAGTTGGCAATGGCGGAGAACTGGAAACTGGCTTTTACCCTGGCATGTACCCTGCATATTTAAAATTATTGAAAGTGACATCTGAAATAATGTTACTATTGCTATAGCTTATGGGGTTTTGGTGATTGGGTTTATTTTTATAGTAATATTGATTTTTTTTTTTAAACATGGCTCATATATTTCACATTTGATATGCATAAATAATGCATATTTATTTAAAAAGTAGTGTGAAACTTTAGCAATAATTTACCATGTATTTGTCACTGATGTAGTGCAATTGTAATGATCCATGAAGCGTCATATCTTACTAGAAAGAGTAACCATCCATATTAAGTAATAATGGTATATTGTTCACAGCAGGGAGAGAAATAGGGATATCATGTTTACTTATAGTAATTTCTCGATCTTTCTCCCAATTGCTACACAATTAAACGTAGCCATTCACATGAGACAAGTACCAATCAATAGTCTGCTTTTTTTTATTATAACTTAAACATTATTGATTTTTCCAAACAGTTTATAAAGGAAAACAATATATTAAATATGGTTTATTTAAAACCATCAATAGTTATTAGTATTATATACAATATGAATACTACTAAACATTTATCATTTGGAGAATCAATATACATAAATAGATATGATTTAAAAATCACGGTAATATGAAAACCACAATAATATGAAGTCCTGGAATAAAAACTGAACATAATCATCTGTTAAAATAATCTGTCTACGTAACTACAATAAAAAATAGATCTATCAACGGCTTCTTTAGTAAGGGCTGCTACTATTCGGTTGGAGCCCTTATTTGTCATTACAACTACAGTATTTCTTTAGGCATAGTCTTACCAAGGTGCTGGAACCACACCTCAGGGGTCTTGGCCCAAACTGGCATGATAGCATCATGAAGTTGCTGCAAATTTGTCTTCTGCACATTATTATGTGAATCTCCAATTCTACAACATTCCAAAGGTGCTCTGTTGGTATGAGATCTGGTGAATGTGCAGGCCATTTTACTGTAATACAGGGAACTCTGTGTCATGTTCATGAAACCAGTTTGAGATGATCTGAGATTTGTGACATGCTGCCTTATCCTGTTGAATGTAGCTACCAGAAGATAGGTACACTGCAGTCATAAAAGGATGGACATGTGCAATAACAATAATTAAGAATAATGTCATATTATTATTGTTATTATTAATATTATGCAGTATTTAAATAGCGCCATCATATTACACAGTGCTGTACAATGATTTTCAGTTGGTACTAAATTGTGCTAATAAAATATCTCCCCACACAATACACAAAAAACCTAAACCATTGATACAAGGAAGGATGAATCCAAACACCAAAGCACAGCACCTGGGTTTTTTGGAGACTGCCCTGCTTTGCATAGTGGAGTTTTTTCTCTGTACCAGACATAGATGTGGGTTGATACACACACACACACACACACACACACACACACACACACACATATATATATGGTAATGGATGGGGTCCTAATTGATGGTGCCTGTTGATGACGTAAGCTCCACACCCTTGCTGTCCCTCTTTAGTGGCATTTATCCACATGACTATGACCAGGAATGCACAAGAGGTATTCTGTGGTTATAAGATACATTGAATGGTGTACTGATGAAGCAGTTTGTGCAAAACATGTTACATGCGTGCAAAACATGAGTAACACATGCCCATTTGATTAACTGAAAAATGTAATCATAGTTATCCATGGTTTTATATGCAATTTGTGATAAAGTTATGATTATGATTTTTATATTATACCTTAAAAGCTCTATTTATTGATTATTGGTTACTCATTTACATATCAATTTTCTCTGCAAACCCTAGTAATGAATATCCAGGGACTGGACCACCAGTAACCAGAGAAGAAGGAGGTAGAAAAAGAGGACTCTGCAGGAAAGGTGAAGCTGGCCCTTTCCCTACGTCTGTATTACACAATTCCTGCTCTGATGATCACTGATCTTCATGGGCAACAACAGCAAAGAATTTCATTTTTGTAACCTTTTGAGAATTGAATGTAGGATGAAGTGGACATGTCAATGTGTCTGCCTGTGGTTGGCTGAGCTTTACCTATTGCACTTACAAAATCTGAGACTCAGATTGGATTGTGTTGGTAAAAAGTTCCAATCCAAGCTAAGAAAAAGAGAAATCTTTGTCAAAGTCTACCCGACCGGATTTCTCCTAACAATTAGTTACCCAAACTATGTTAATGTTAATGGTGTAGAATAATATGGTTAAGCAATTAATTGCTGCAACTAAACAAAAAGATATTTTATGTAGCTGATAAGGAAAAATATGCACATTAAAATGTATGTTTGACCTTTTGCTTTATGGTTTGCACTTTTTAATTTATTCCCAATTTAGGATAGAATATAATGTTTAGAATATATTTCTGATATGGAGTTTTTTTTTACTGTGAACTTACTACTGCCTAAACCTGAGCGAATTAAGAAGTCAGCGACAAACAAGTCATATAATAGAGCCCCTGAAGCATTTTGCTTTTACAACAACAGAGAATTATGGTAATGAAGTACACAAATTCCCTGACATAACTAACTTACTTGGCTGGAGATCTACACTGAATGCATACATAATAATTTAAATGTTGTGAGTTTTCAAGACTCTCATACTGTGTATGTTATCTGCTGCTATTCAAGAATGTATGTCGTATGAGGTAAAGTAGATTGTTTGCAATAAATAGAGCAAGATACATTTAATTTGAGACCTTTATGCCAAAGGTGAGAACCCTAGTAAAATCAATACATTTTGTGCACTACGTGCCTTGACTTTCTTTTCTGAAAGTTTTTTTTACTTCTCATAAGAGTAAAATTTGGTGTTTCTGTTGTATATATCAATTTACAAAAATAACAAAATTAATAATTCTAATATTATTATTAATATTATTACATCTGCAGGTCCATTTGTTTCAAGAAAATAAGAATTTGTATTGTTAAGCAGCCTTAAACATTATAATTATGTGATGAGAAAAAAATACTCATATAAAAAGCAAATTCAATAAACTTGTGATAAATAATAGATTACTTTGTATGGAAATATACTTTTCAGTTTCACTGTTGGTTCTTACAGTCTCATTGGATTTGAGCTGCTGAACGTTGCAAAAAATTATATTATAAATACAGAGTGAAATACATATAAATATTTAAAACAACTGCAAAGGCACATTATAAACACCTTAAAGAGTACCTAAAAGCAGTAAAAGTGAGCAAGCGCACAATAATTCATGTGATAAAAGCCTTAGGGAAATTAGTCTAACAAAAAGAAAGGCTAAATTAAGAAATAGATAAACAGTTTTTTATAGCTATTTAAAACAATGCTATTTGTATTTATTTTTAGATCTGTACCAATTTAATTTTAAAAAAGTATCTTCCCAACATGGAACAGTGCCTTTTTTCTTATTCAACCACAAAACCACTGTTTAATGTGACTCTATCCCTATCTGACCCACAGAATCATGTAAAGAAAAAACATACCTGCAAAAAAAAGATTGCATATACTTACCCTTCTAGTGACCTATGTCTCCATCACTACTTCATTTCCCACTGTTCTCTGGATTTTAACTCACTGATAGCTGCTTTTTTATCTCCCTTCAGCACATACAAGCCCTCGGGAGGGATCACAGCTAGTATTGGGATAAGTAGGTATTTGATATGCTCCATCGTTTGTGGGGTGCACTGGGTCCCAATGGCGTGACTCCCTTTTCTTGTCAGGCCTCACAATTCACAGCTAAAAGATGTTTAATTAAATTCCATTACTTCTTATCACATTGAGGTTTCCAGGGGTTTATCTGTACTAGGTGGATTCAAGGGATGTAAGATTCATATGGGGGGATTGAGCCTGTGGAGGAGAAATGTACTGGGTGTAATTTTTGGTTGTACATCTTCTGATCCTCCGGTCTAGTAGGCTAGGGCCGTCTGACAGATGGAATCCCCCAGTGGGGTCCTTCTCCTGACCTGACTCTCCTGGGTTCACCGGCCAGAGTCCCGTCTCTTGGAGACATCCCGGGCGGTGGGCGGGTTGTGTCATCTTAGGCTCAAACCTGTGATGGGAAAGTGGGCTGGTTTCAGCATCATGACGTCACTCTGTGGGGAAATTTCCACTCCTTTGAGTGACACACGGCTCCCCACGCATGCGCTGTTCAGAGTCCGTGCATTTAGTGGTCTGCTAGTTTCAAAAGGTTGGGGACCACTGCTGTAGATTACATACCCTGTTTCCCCTATAATAAGGCACTGTCTTATATTTTTTGAAATGCCAAAATATGCCCTAGGTCTTATTTTCAGGGGGATGTCTTATTTTTCCATGAAGAATTGTCCCCTTCTGATCACTGACTCGCCGGGTAACAGACTCTGTTAGGGCAGGGATCAGCAGCTTGCTTGTCCTTTGAAGTTACTTTCAGTTTCACTCTGCACTGGAGCCAGCATCGAGGAGTCACACAGAGGCACACGGTATCAGGTATCGGAGGATGTCTTATTTGCGGGGGGGTGCTTTATTTTAATTGTTTGAGCAAAAATCAGGGGGTGGCTTATTTGATGGGGATGCCTTATCATCGGGGTAACACGGTATAATATACCTCTATGAACTGTGCATTATGTATTTCTGTCTCCTGAGCTCTGCGTGTTACACACTTCTGAGCTCTCTCTACATTATGGAGAGGATATACACTTTCATCAGTGAACTTCAGTGATCCAGCAAACCTGGAAAAGATCTGGTCCAGGATTCCAAAAAATTGCTAGCAAATAGCAAATTATTTTGAAGAAATCCATTCCAGGTTTTATGGATCACCCAGCTTCACTGATGAAAGAGTATTCTCTCCAGCCCTAGGAGAGCTTTACTAAATCAGGCCCAATGTGTTCTTGGGCACTGTACTTAGTGCGTTACATACTACTTTGCACTATGCCTTCCTGACTCTTGCATTCTGTGCTTTACATGTTCCTGACTCCTGTTAAGAAACAGGCCAACAGACAGATATTGTAAGTATGTGCAATTTTCTTTTTGCAGGTGTATTTTACATTCCAGTAAACATGTACTCATATAAAATATTTCACCTTTCTGTCCTCAAAGACCACCATACTCCCAGTACATGCCATCATCACATCTCACCTAAACTATTGTAACATCCTATCCTTTATTCAACTAACTAGATAACTTTTGTCTTTACAGTTTATCATGTATTTTACAGCTGATCTGTTTTTATAGATTTATATCCTTATTAGGGGAACATAGGGAAACTCTGACTTGCTTAGAGACTGGTATTTTAGGACTAAAAAGAGCATCTTACCACATGTAAAAAGTGCTATTTTCACAGCAAGAATGTGGACCCCTGAGTACCTAATTGTAGTTGTTTGTATGATTTACATCATCATAGACGTGCTCTATAAAACAGATAATCTATAAAATAAAAAAATTAGTAGATCCAAATCAGAGTAATTTTTGACCTACAGGCTCCCTCTGGGCAAGGGTGTGGTGTTTAAAAAAACACAGGACAGAATATTTTTTCAGCATAAGGTGATGTCTGGATGTCATATTTCATTTTGCATAACACCGTTTTTATCTTACGATCCATCTCTACCCATTTGAAGCTTATATATCATGTCAAATGTTGTTAGACCATTTGTCATTTTTGTCATTGTCGTCTAATGTTATTGCAAATTCTACAACTGCTACAGTGTAAAAAAAAATAACAATATTAATAATAAAATAAAAATCTTACATTTGTTTAAGATTCTGTAGGAAGGTGGTGGATACAGCAATTAAGCAAGAACAATAAATACCAACATGCAGAAACCAAAAAGACTTTTTAAAGAAAAGAAGGACAGGTCTTGATAAGTTAATGACTTTCTTTTGTGTGTCTTTTCACTCCAGCATTTTGATTTTACTCACTGAAGTGTAAAGCAGAATGTTTCGGAACATATTTTCCTGTGTTTTTTTTCTGTGCTTGTACACTGTTTGAGCTTTTGCATTTATTTTAGTTTAAAATGGATTCCATAAAAAAAGTTACAGTATTACCATGTTTTCACAGAAATATAAAATAACCAATATTAGTACTTTCTTTATAGAATCGTCAAGGTAATAGTTAGCTTTATAGCTATATTGAGGTAGGAAGAATATGTCCCCAGGGTAAAGTTTCCTAGGGGAAGGGGCTCCCTATTCAGTTTTGTTTAGGAAGCCACTGGTGCCAGAATTGAAAAGTAGTCTTAGCTGGTAATAAGGATTTGGAATATTCTCCAAAGTAACCTTGGTGATGTGTGGCAGAATTGCAAACTTTAGCAAGTATGCTGAAACTATAGGAATAGTTTGTCATCTTTTTTTAATTTTGTAAGTAAGTAACCAATTGATATTGCTAATATTTGCTAAGATCAATTTCTTTTTGCCATTCCTGCTGTTTACTCTTTATATTGTATAAGTGGGATGTGGACCGGTTTTCAAAATGCCTGTAAGAGGTCATTACCAGTGGCTGTTGGATAAAATAAACATATACTTGTCAATGATAGGTAGAATAGGGCTCAGCCCTTTTGTTTTTACTTACTCACTCACTGCTGTCGTTGTCCAGCACTTGGATTAGCTGAGCCACATCATACCTGTCATTGACAGGTATAGTAGGGTCAGAAAAAATATGATTTCGAGCTTTTAAATTCTAGTCTTAAGTTTGTTTCTTTCTGAATGTAAACTCCAATAGCTCATTTGAATAGAACAGTATGTAAAAACAAGCAGGTAAAGATATAAAAAGAAGCCCAAAGCTCCACCTACTGTTGGAAAACACAATGGTGAAATATTTAAATGTATAAATGTTTCGATTTATGTGTTATGACTTTTGTCCTCCAAATACCTCCCATAAAAAGATTTGTATAGCATACACTGACTTGACATGCACACAAATGAGTAGGGGTGACAATATTTCTATGTCAGTTTATATCAAATCGGTGTTTGATGTAAAATATATAGTAAAGTAAATCCCAATGCCTCTGAACCAATATCACAAACTAATATTTTTTTTGTCAAGGTATGTTTGTATTGATTTTTCTTTACACTTAGAAATGGTGGAAAGTAACAAGATTTTATAGCTATAAATAATTTAGTTGCTTCTGGAGATGCTAGATTGCAAAATATTAATGTCTACTCAGATAGAAATATCCTGCCGAAGACTGAAGAAGTCTTGTGTTATGATCTGATTAGATTCCCTAGTTGAGCAGAGGCGAAGATAAAAAAAATAGAAAGGGAAACAAAAGTTTACTGAATGTAAGTCAAGGACAAGTATGCTCCTTTGTCAATTATAGGCCCAGCCATCTGATCACATTAGATGCACCTGCAATATTTACAGCACAAACATTTCTGTAAAGTGTCCTAATGAGATTTTAGGATGCTAGAGATGAATGATAAAGTCTAATTGCTTTAGAAACTGTTGAGAATTAAGAATGTCTTATCATCTTTATGTTTCCATCGGTCACTTACTTTAATTACTTTGTTAAGATTTTTGTGCTTAATAAAGAAATTATAGTGAAACAATTTTAGATTGTATATGCTATTAAAATAAAAATAAACATTTGATTGGCCACACATCATAATTAATTCAGAAAGAGTTCATGTTTATTTCCAAAATTTTAAGTCTCAGTAAGAGCAGAACAACGCTGGTTAACTTGTGCCTTATATTGCAATAATAGGCTTTTGGTCCAATGGACCACTTTCACGCAAATGTGAACCCCTTACCTATATACTCTTACGTAAAAGTGAATCTTGTAGGCCCATACTTAAACCAAAAACACCAGTGAAATACAGGCACCATGCAACAGTGCTGGAGGCACTCAACTTTTTGAATCTGAAGCAAAATTCTTTTGTTACAAGCAGTATTTCTTTTTTTTTTTTTTTTTTTGGATAATGAAACCAAGAACATAATGTTTGCTGGCAGATATTCTTCACCTTTCTTTTTTTACAGAATACTTTCCCAGTTTACTGCACCTCACCTGGTCAATAACTATAAGAGATCTTTATTTACAGTAGCAGTATCAAATATTTTACGAACGTACATGTGAAACAGTAAATAAAGTATAAACACCTTGGTTCTTTTAGGAATCCAGTATCCTTGTAATTAATTAAAGGTTATCTTTATATAATGATGAGAAGATGGGAAAGGTATTTACCGTTCATATCTAAAACTGCCTAACTATTTTTACTAAACTTGTTCTGCGTAACTTTTGTGTACAAATGTGCATAGGGTGGGAGGGGTCATCTTTTTTTTTATTTAATTTTCTTTTTTTTATTTTATCCAGCTTTAATTTTATATATATATATATATATATATATATATATATATATATATATATATGTGTGTGTGTCCCAATTTACAATCTACTAACTGAATCCAGGTGTACAGCTGCAGTGTGACTATGCTTCAGTGCTCAAAATTGCCTAAAAGATAATGCAGTCAAGAATCTAAGCACAAGAGATTTTCACAGAGAGACTGCGAAAAGGGCCCAGGTGAGTGTTGATCAATACATGCCAATTGTATTATTTGTAAAAATGAATGAAAGTTTTTCATTTGTAGAATATAAAAAATGTTTAACTTTTCATGTAAGCAATAATAAGAATTGTTAGAGAGTATACACATGCATTACCTGCATTGCTATTTCTTTTTTAGATCAACATTTCCATCTTTGCATCTTAGATTTTATACTGTATACCTTGCAGTTTTAAAGCAGATATCTACCATAATTAAATGCAATTTAGTTTGCCAAATCATTGTGTATAATATAAAAAATTAGCTTTTTTAGTTATTATATTTTTTTTAAATCTTTTGCTGTGATGATGACAAAAGTGTAAAAACTGTCAATGTTGGTTCTGATAAAAAGCCCAGACACAGAAAGGGCATCACCTAGGCGATCGAAAATGAATGGGAGCACAAAGCCACCCAGGATACCTAGGTCACGCATCCCGGGAGGCTCTTGGGTGCTCCTTCTGTGCATGCCCGAACATCGTGCAAAGAAAAAAAATTTGCTGATCTCACACCCACACATTTTCAATCCTAGGTCACCCGATTTCGTGTCTAAGTCAGGTAAAGTAGGATGAAAAACCAGAAAGAAAAGGAGAAGATGGTGGCACCCAGATGACGCAGGACCCGTTGTAAGGCACCCCCGGATGGATAGAACTGCCCTGCGGGATTGAAGGTAAAAAATTTTTTTTAATTTTTAAACACTTTTCAGTTTAGTTTCTCTTTCAGTATACATCAGAAAGGATCAGACCCAGAGGAGTATATGCAGTTATTCACAACATAGGGAGCCTGTCAAATGTCTAAAAGGAGTAATAATAATAATAATATCAAAATAATTGTAACATTTTGTTATAAACCCCAAAATTTTGCCAATCATCCACCTTGGGCCAGTTGGGCAGTCCATCTATTCATGGGGATTTAATATATATATATATATATATATATATATATATATATGTACAAATGTTGGTTGGTGTCTGTAGTTTCTTTTTTTTTTCTATTTTTTTTCAATACTTTTAGATGTTTTATTTAACAAAATGGTAACAATTTTATTATTTCACTTATTATTTATTCTTATTATTTATTTTCTATTGATTTATGCTTTAAAACAAAGAAGAAATATTACTTTTATATAAAGCAATTTCAGCATAAGCTATGAATTAAAATCAGACATGACACTAAAAATTGGATACTATTGTAGAACTGCACCTATGTACAATTGCATTCTGCAAACCTATTAACATGGTGACACTTAAAATCAAATGAAAGACAGGTAGATATACTTTTTTATTATCTTTACAAATATCTAATTTTATATAAGTTTATGTTTTTGCAACCTCATATCAAATGTGTTCTGCTTAGTCTTTAGGGAACCTAGAGCAGTTAGACTATTCTTGATCACAAATAACTTAACTGTATTAAAGGTTTATTAAATATTGAAGGTGTTCTCTCTGATTCCCTAGTGTACCAAGACTGTAGTATAGTATGATTTCATAATCTAATGCTTTGATGCACTGTTTATAGTACAAGTTAATTCTCTGAGGATATTTACCACCACACTGGTATTACAAACAGACCTCCATTACCTCTGTCAAGTGAATGCTTAATAATCCTTTATAACAAGTACTTGATCCCAGTATTCCCTATCAACATTCCTTTTTTTTCACTTGTACATTAATTTACCAGTATTTCCAGAGAAGACTTACAAAACAGGTTACAATAACACAAATAACAATACAATATACAAGCCAGCATTGGTTTGTACTAATATTATATATATATATAAATATAAGTGTGTGTGTTTGGAGTGCCCATATATTTCCCCCACGTGCTTCTGTCCCAAAGTAATGTGATCTGTGTAAATAACAAAATACCTCCTATTTTACAGTACTGTTAATCCTGGTAGCAGCCATATTACATGGTTAGGTCATATCCCTTTCAGAGGTAGATTTGTTAATGTCAAATGAAATGTAATCCTATAGTCAGTTGATCAGTCAATGAGAACATTTATGGCTTATTGGTTTCATTATTAAAACTGCCCTCTATTTCAGGTATTTTATGAATGGTAGTCTGTTCCTCCAAGCAATAATGTTATGGCAAATCAACTGAAGGAGTGGAAATGTTTACCTAGTTTAGCTAATTTAACTAATTTACCGACATTTAAATGATGTTTTTTTCTCTACTTTCTACTATCAATCTGTTTAGATACTATCTATCTACTCTACTATCTTTTACTGCCAACTAAGTATTATATCTTAAGTGCTCATTTTCTTCAATGAAGTTTATAGAGAAAAGAGTCTGTAATTGCAGAGCTATAGAGGAGCAAAGAATGGGTGATACCACCTCCAGCCTCTGTCCATGTGACTGCCCCAGCATGTTTTTTGCTTGTCAGAATAAACACATGACCAGGAACCGAGAAAGGGGCTCGGACAGGGGTTTGTAATGATACATCAACCGCTATATCTGCTATGCGGCAAGATTACTTGTTGTTTGCACACTGAATGTTCTCTACCAATAAACATTGCTTTGTTTCGAACTACAGACTGAAATTTCAGACTCGCCGAAAATGGTTGCCTCAATTTACTGCTATGGGTCAGCTAACAAAGAATAGACCAGTGTTTCTCAACCAGTCTTTATCCTTGGCCTGCTAGGAGTTTTATGAGCAATGACCAATTTTTGACACTCAGGCACAGGTATCAGACACAGGTCAGTTTAACTGATACAATTGATACTTTTGGCTATCTACAACTATCAGGACGTTAATCCAATGGGAGTCACATAGAAGTACAAAATTTCCAAATCCTGATGGATAAGTAAGTGATCTATTCTCACAGACATATCTTGGATCACGCACACTCTAGCATGAACTTTTATACTTCTAATTAGTTTTTCACATAGGATATTTGAATAACCTTAAACCTGGTTGTTACAATTTAGAAATTAGCACACAAGGATGTATCTTTTTTTTTCATTATCAACATCTATATTATTTTTTTGTGTTTTCTTATGAACCTATTTCACAACTCTAACAATACTATCATTTAAAAAGCTATTGCCTACCTGAATTTATTATATCATGTCCCCTATTGAAGCCTAACGGCGAAATGCATCACACAACCATTTATTTTTTTTTTTAATAATATCTAGCTGCCTCTGTATAGTGATTAGGCTGAATCTCCAAATGAAACTGAACTGGGAGACGCCTATCAATAATATCTTGTGACATTTTGTAATGATGATTGTCTTATCCATGATTGGGGATAATGTATACCATTGTATGACAATTGAAAACATGTTTCTATTTTTGCTAACAAACACCAGCTTTCTATGTCATCTTTCAAAACAATTTAAAAAAGGCCTCTGAAAAAAAGTTGTCAAAGTGTGTTTGTAACTTGCAGAATCACCAGTAGAAAGTAAAGGTAAAAATGTTTAAACAATGTCACCACATCAGAGAACCAATATATCTTCTGTATATTACAGTTTGAGGGTCATACTTATTATTCAGTTTAGTAATTTACATTTGATACAAACTTTTTTTCACAGCTGAATTCTTGGTAATTACTAATCAGGTTTTGTAAGTATTCAATAAAATGGACCAATCAGCATATTTTGAACTTTATTTAAAAGGGTTAAGGGCTAACACCTTGTGTTGTTTTCTAATTTTTTTAAATTTGTTTAATTTAACATTTTTTGGGGGAGGTCCCTTCCATGTTCACCACCACTGGATACATAGTCACATATCCCAGGGGGCTGTGGGCTGTTCTTTTTTTGTGCATGTCTAAATTCGGGCATGTGTTATTAGGGGATTTCTTATAATATAGGAAAAAAGTACTCAATCTCATGCATGCACACTATGATTTTTTTACATTTCAGGAAGACACAACACCAGATCACATGCCTGCCCAGTATGAGATCAGGTGACATGATGGAAGGAAAAATGGGGTGGCCAAAGAAGAAGAAAGCTGAGCCAACGCAGGACTCAATAGACTTGGTTTAAGGATGGATCAAGGAATTATTATTAAAGGTAAATTGATTTTTTTCATGAACAATCCAATTCAAATATGATGTTTGTAATGTCCAGACATAATAAACACATTTTCCACTAATGTAATCTAATTACAATTAAATATTTAATGTTCTCAAAAAGACAACAATAACAACTAACAGGCTAAATATAGAACAACCTTCAATGTGAACATTACCTTTATGGTAACAATGAAAGAAAATATTTTTGACTTTTTTTTTCAAGTATTACTTTATTTCCAGCTGAACTTAGATGTGTTTCCATAGAAACACTTGAAGGCTTTTGTCACTGAGATAGTCCCACTCAATAACTCTGTATTAACAATCAGAGAGCTTACTAATGTTCAACCATTATAATTCTTCCCTTCCCAGAAAAAAAAGTAATTTCAGTAGAGTACTTTGATAAAGTTAATAAAAGCTAACAAAAAAAAGCAATCACTGATGCATAGATGGCCCATTACACCATGGAAAATGAAAAACGCTCATATGTGTATTTTAAATTCATGTGTGATCAAAATACTGAGCCATGTAACCATTTCAATTCTGAATTAACAAAATAAAAGGAAATTGTTCACATCAAAATATAACATTTTGACTTAAAGCTGAAGTTTATTCTGCTAATATTTTGCTTTTCTGGTACCCCTGCCAACCATTAAAATTTTACTTATACTAAATAACACTTTTTCTGTTTTCAATTACCTATATTATTTTGGATAAAGTGACATCATTACCTCTGTGCAATGCAAGCAGACTATAGGGCGTGGCAGGGCGATTTCTGCCTATAGGTTGTGTAAGTGACCAGCACACCTAAATGTTCGCACACCTAAATGCTCCAGGATCAGGGGAGCAGAGCTGTCAGCATAAAGCTCCGCTGATTGCTCTGCTCCCTGAGGAAAGGGAAATCCTGATCAGGATTTCCCTTTCCTCAGCAACTCAGGGAGCAGAGCAATCAGAAATAAATACAACCAGACAGGTTATTTATTGCAGATGGTACGACTTTCCCTGCTACCAGCTGTCATTGACATACTACAACCCTCAGCATTCTCCATGGCCTCTCTCCTGCCTTGAGACTACCAATGGTATTGTCTGGCAGGTAGTCTTGGTGTTCAGGTTTGGGTCAATCTTGAATAGGAAATGGGACAGTGAGTGTGAGTTCCTTCTCTGCTATTCATAAAAAGATCCTTTGGAATCTGTTTTTCCCTAAAAGGAACAGGGAAAAAAGTGTGTAGACCCCTTCCCTTTTAGAAAATCCTGCCCCCCACCTGCCCCAAACAGTGGCTAAGGCCATTGTTGGGGGGTGAGCCTCTTCCTGACAATCTGGCCTGGTGTTGGTGGGGGGTCTATAGGTCGGGAACTTATTTGGAAAATGGAAAACCCCTTTAAAAAGAGGATTCACAGATATCTGCCTTGACATCATAGGAAACGAGTACAGGGGTACATGGGTACATGGTACCCCTTACCCATTCCCTGGGTAAGAACTTACCTTTGCAGCATCCTGCACTTTTATTTATTAAGTGTCGTCCAATGGATCATCCATCCATCCATCCATCCAAATATCTGTCAAGTTTGCAAATGATCAATTCATCCTGTGACGGCTGTCTGATGTCCACAAAGCTTCTTCTATCTTCTTTTTCATGTGCTGTCAAGATTAATTTATACGGAATGTTTGCCCCATGTGTTATTCAGCCAAACAGAAAAGTGGGCACCTGAACACTATGTCAATTTGGCAAACTGTTAGCAAACCAAACAGCTTGATGGAGACAGAGCCTCCAGGGGGCACCTAAGTGCACAGAAGTGGTGTCACCCCTGAGAATGGCCAAGGTGCAGAATCTAAGCAACAACCAGGTCTTCTCTGGAGCCTCTATTGGTGAGGAGGTTGCGCTGCTTTTTTCTGCCAGGTTGCGGTCCTTGGGCACACCAAGGTGTGTAGGATGATATATGGTACCAAACCAGTAGGTAGTAGTATTGTCAAGGAAGGCCGGGGTCAAGGCAGGTAGAAAGCAAGAAAGGTCAGGAACAAGCCAGGTGTCAGGAACCAGAGATCCAGGAAATAGACATCGGTGACACGTGGCCACCGCAGACACAGGAAGCAACAGGAAGAGCAGGAGCAAACCCAGAGGAACCAAGGTGTGGAGGAAATGCTCAACAGGAGTTTCAGCACTAGTGAAGACACGTTGCACCAGCGCTGAGTGTTGTGTCTGAGCTAGCTAATTAGCCAGGGGTGATTAAGAGGTTATTTTCTGATTGGCCTCTGGGTGGGGCATTACTGATAAAACTTAGAAGAGCAGGTGTGCCCAGGGTTAGAACTGCCCACATGCACAGGAGAGAGGCACCAGCGCTTTAGCCAGGAGGAGGTAAGTGTGACATTTGAGGTGTCTTGCTTGGGTAGGAGGGAAGGGGTCATCAGGGAAAGAGGACCAAACCAAGGGTGTCCAGCTTGGAGAAATTAAATGGCAAGAACACTTTTGCTGCTTGGAGGAGTTGAAAGGGTGCTTTACATAGTTTTCTGAAAACAGGAAACTTGTAACACCTACTTAAAATGCAGTCTCCATGACTGAAATAACATAGACTCATTTACTAAAAGGTCCTGGGAATAGTTCAGCTGAAGATTAAAGATTTAGATGATGCTAAATGTCTGTCAGCCATATATAGAGGCAGAATCCCTCTGACTTGCTTTAACTTTTAAGTACTGCACCCTTTAAGTTCTTTTTATTGTCCAGTTTAGCAATAACAGTGGAGTAGAGGAGCTTGTACAGCAGTTTGTTTCAATTCCTGATGGTAAGCCTTTAGCCCAGACATATGCAGTCGAAATGAAAATTTATGGGCCTGTTTTCCATTTTTGAGGAATTCTCTCAGCTGGGCTGTTAACATATATTACATGTTCTGAGACTCACCTATGTTAAAATCATCCAATTTTGCAGATATTTTGGAATATGGGCATTGCATGAATAATACTTTTTTTTTGATCAATTGCTTTAAATTCGAGGATTCCTAGTACTACAGTCATGCTAGATTTGGAGAGATAGCATTGAAAGCAACAGAGGTTTAGGGTATTACAAAAGTTTTATCCTCTTGCTAAAACATAGCAAGGTTGTGTAAATGGCAAATCTAACTAAACATATTTAAAAATATGCAATTAGAATTTTACAAATATGAATTTTGTGTTTTGTATTTATTTGCTTGGTTTTGTTATGCGTTAAATACCTTCTGAATTATATATTACCACTGGTATATAATTAATTATAGCTCATACATAACAATTCAACTTTACAATGTCTGTGTTCAGTATATTGAATTTATTCAGATTTATATAAGGAAAAAATATGTATTGTATGGTTACACAAAGGCAGGTCATGCATTAGTTTTTAATTTAACACATACAAAAGCTTAGAGAGGTCACAGAGATCGTCAGTCAAACGAATTGACATCATTGTCCAACTCCTTAAGAGAAGATATATCGCTAAAAGCTTTTTTGTGTATAGTAGGAGGAAGCTTAGAACCTTTTGTATCAGGTTTTATTGCTGTAGGTGTCCTTGTTAGTAAAATTATTCCTATTCCCTGTCCAAAAGGGGGCAAAGGCAGAAATAAAGTATATATAATGTGAATTATACAAAAGCAAAGGACAATCATTTCAGGCTGGCTTTGTTTTGTCGTATTGTGTAACAAAATAATGTTTGTCCTTGCACAAATTTAAAAAAGTACCATCGGTGCTAGAGTTGCATTGTGTTGAACTGCAAACTATTACTAATGTGTTGTAATGGGTCCAATAGTTTGTTGTTTGTCAGTGGTCAGTACCCAAGGCTTTATTTTGGTAGATGAGTTGATTTTAATGCTCAGATCTTGGCATTGTGAGATCGTGGGGCAGAGGAGGTAGCCTTCTTTTCTGATAACCCTGACATGCAATAGGGTAAGTTCAGCATGCAAGGTGTTAGTAATTAGGGACTTGGTTAGAAATAATTTTAGCGTCAGAGTTTAGGGAATAAATGTTAGTACAGGCAAGCTGCAAACCCTTCTTCCACACATTTCTCCCAACCCATCTATAACAGATGACTGGCAGGAAAAAAATGTGCTCACCTAAAGCCATGATCATGTCTCAAGACTACTCTTTCCATACTCTTTCTTATATACACACATAAGCTTGCCAGTGAGGATGTCAATTCATAAACCAGCCTGACATCATTGAAAGAGGGCTTTAGGAAATCAGCCTTTAGTGCATTTAGATCATATTTTTCAATTTAGGTATGAGTAAGGACAAGTCTTAGGTTTAGATTACCAATTAGGCTTTGATACATACTCTATGCAGTTACCTGGAGGTGGAGTTAAAGTAAGGCCCACAGCAGGGGACCAAGCGTAGGGCCTGCATGACAGAGTGTGAGGGCAGCGCCCTGCAGGTTTAGTGAGGGTTATTGTCAGTGAGAGAAGATAGGGGTGGGATTAGCTAGAGGTCGGGTCAGAAGTAAAGGGGAGGAGAATAGAAGGGATTAAGTAAGAGGTAAAGGTTAGGTTGTAGGGGCGGTCATTTTTGGAGGGCAACCCAGTAGTAGGTTGCCCGGTTAAAAGGGTATGGTGTGGCGGTGTTGGGTGGCTAGGGGTCAGGATGTGTTTAAAAAAGTAAAGATATTTGGTTGAAGTGGACTTTACCTTTTCCTATACCTGAAGCCTGGTGGAAAAAAGTGAACTTGGTTGGGCTATAGTGCAATTGGGTACAGTGATATAAATAGGGGGTTTTTGGTTATAAGTTTATTTTTGTAATTGGTTGATGGTATATTAATGTTATGTATTTATCTTGATTTAAGGTTAATACATGGTATTTAAATAATGTTTTGTTTATTGGTATTTATTGATTTATTTATTGTTTAAAGTTATGTTATTGTTAATAAATTGACTGCTGGACAGCCATTTTTAAATCCAAAAGGTGTGAGAGTGTTTTTGGATGGAATAGGGGGCTGGTAGGCAATCGGGGAAGGAGGTGCAGAAAAATGTAATGTGTGGGAAGAGTTTTATTGTGTGGGAAGTGTTTTCATGAAGGCGGCGGTAGATTTGAACTCTACCCTAGTCATGGACAGAAGAAACATGCAAAATCATAAAAAAAAATGTCCTGGCTCATGGTGGCTTTTTGTTTTAGCCCTACACTACATGGCGCATGCTTCGTTTAGTGTAGAGCTCAGCTCTATATGTGACGGTGCTGCATACATAGTCAGCTGGCGGGGACAGTGTAACTCCAGGGGAACAGAATAATAGTTGGGTGGCAAAGATGGCAGCTTCCTGGGATGTACCAGTGACAAGATTCTGGACCTGTCATCACTAAAGTGGCAAACAGGTTTTTTTTTAGCGCATTTGTCGTATAGGACGCACTAACTTTTCCCCCCCAGTTTTGGGGAAGAAAAAGTGCGTCTTATATGGCAAAAAATACGGTATTTATTGTTTAAAGTTATGTTATTGTTAATAAATTGGCTGCTGGCCAGCCATTTTTAAATCCAAAAGGTATGAGAGTGTTTTTGGATGGAATAGGGGGCTGGTAGGCAATCGGGAAAGGAGGTGTAGAAAAATGTATTGTGTGGGAAAAATGTTTAAGGTGTGGGAAAAGTTTTATTGTGTGGGAAGTGTTTTCATGAAGGGGGCGGTGGATTTGAACTCTACCCTAGTCATGGACAGAAGAAACATGCAAAATCATAAAAAAAAATGTCCTGGCTCATGGTGGCTTTTTGTTTAAGCCCTGCACTACATGGCGCATGCTTCATTTAGTGTAGAGCTCAGCTCTATATGTGACGGTGCTGCATACATAGTCAGCTGACGGGGACAGTGTAACTCCAGGTGAACAGAATAATAGTTGGGTGGCAAAGATGGCAGCTTCCTGGGATGTACCAGTGACAAGATTCTGGACCTGTCATCACTAAAGTGGCAAACAGGTAAGTCTGTACCATAACTGGCAACTATGGCGGGCTATTTATGTCAGAAGCTCACTATCCATCAAAGAGATCAGTTCCACTTTAACCAATGGTTATTCTGTCAAAAGATATATATGCCTGCTACCCTGGCATCCACATGTTTGCCAAATATGGTTTTGGAAAGTATACATTCATTGAAATTCTATAAAACTAGAATTAGAACCAATAGAAAGATTTTTTTGTCTTTCTTCACCTTATTAAAAAATATCTTGTTCAAAATTTGATTTTATTGAAACACAGTTTTCTACAAACTTGCCAAAAAACAGATCAAGATCCTGATCTGTGCAATTTGCATAATTAGCTCATCACTGGAACATGAGAATTGAACTTCATTGTCATAATCGCAGACAGACTTGTCCCAGGCCTGCTTAAACGTGAACTTGAAAGTGTGCTTATAACTAAGGGCTACTACAGCAAATCAGTAATACTTACAGGAAATGTATTCAAGGACTCTTAAAAACTGATCTGTTATCTATCAAATGCTGCATACTAAATATATTTGCTCTACTTCCAGTTCCATGTTTCTAAAAATGTTTATTTTTACATGTATGCCAATATAGATATATATATGCATGCTGATTTCGTTTCTAAGAACCTTGATTATGGAACTGTGAATAGTAATATTCTTCCAAATTTGTGACTTAGATAGGTCCCATGGAGCTCAGAGACCATGCCATGGGTATCTGTTACAGTGTGATATTTCCATCAAACATTACCAATAGGGTAAATTTATTTTATTGACCACAGTTTTTTTTTTTAAGAGGTTTAGTTGTTATTTAGGAATATGCATACCTTTGTATTTATAGGTTTTTCAATAATAAAAATGTAGGATTTCTGTAAATCATGACTAAGGTATAACTGTGAAAGAGCAATTTAAAAGCCGCTTTTTTGAGCTGAATTCTGTTCTGAAGCCCCTTAATTCAGAGGTAACATTATCGTCAGCAGTAGAAACCACATGCAGTGGCAGAGTTGGTGAATCGCTAACCCAAAAGTGTGGAATACATGCAGCGGGCTGGGAACAACAAACAGAAGTATTTTAACAAACAGATAGGTAAGTATTTTACCTATTTTTCAACAAAAATGCTTTTGCATGCAAAATGACATTGTCACTTTAATGTAACAATAAATGAGTGGAGATTAGAATGTGAATAATAAGTCACCTCGGTAATGAAATAAACAGGTAGGCAGAGCTGAAAATTTTGGTGTACTTCCTGCAAAATATATTTAAAAAAAAGGATTGGCCAATCATCATTCAGCCAAAAACCAAGGTATATTTTTCAGGTCTGCTTGCAAGAATAAAATTATTACCATCAGAACAACAATACCCTATTGGTATGAAATTTACTAAAAGCAGCAAGCAGTAGTAGTTCCATGCAAAACATTAAAAGAATGATTACAAATAATGTGAAATGTGCATTAAGTGAGCCATGTAACAGCACATTTTCTTCCTGATATACCATGGTGCAGGTAACTTGTTCACATTCATTAAAAAAGTAGAAACTGCGGTACTCATGACATTAAAATATACCCTAGAAAACATGATTTGTGCTGCATTATTCAATTATTATTTAAATGAATATACACAATGAAACTTGTTTCTCCAACCTGAGAACATTAAATTTAAAAAATCATACACTACTGTCCCCAGTCTTATTTATTTCTTTAATAGCTGCAATCCATAAAAGTGGATAACATTAGATGTTTGCAATTTTAGAAAAAAAAATGTTAGCTTGAATACAAAATTGTTTTCCTTCTCATGAACTAAGGTAATTTACTGGTAGATCTGCTTGTGCTGCAAGTATTGATTGGTGACAGTTAGCAGCGTTTCTCACAATCACTCCCCCTATGAGGCCTAATTAACACGGGCGCGCTTGTTGAAATAGATAAAACTCAGTGTCCAGTGAAATTAATGTAGTGCCATGTGAACATCGTTCACCTAATAGGCAAAGAATCAACTTTAAGTGGATGTAGAGACGAAAGTAATGTTCAGAGTAAAATATTTTTCAAAGGAAAATAAATGGAATAAGTCAAGGATTTTGCAAGGGCATTATAAAAAATATGTTTTATAATTTTGTAAATGCGTTTAGTGTTTTTTTAGACTTTTGTTTATCAAGGTGTGTTAGAAGAAATCTAGCTAAGAGTTTTCAAGGCAAAACTAAAATATCCATGAACTATTTTTATATATTACAGAAGAGCACTGGTGCATCCCAGGAAGCTGCCATCTTAGCTTCACAAACTGTATTTGGTCAAAAATACATAAGCTCACCTATCACATTCAAATGCTTGTAAAATACTATTAGGTTTTGAAAATTGGTTTCCGCCCTTACATGTAATTAGTGTGCTAGCCCTAGATTCATATAGTACATTTAGATTAAAGAAGCAAAACCATATACTGCTAAAACCTCATAGGGGCTATACCAAATTTCAAAATTATCAACATCTCCATCTTAGTGTATTCCAATGCTTTTCGCCAACAAAATGGCTTTCTCAGGCGTAACCATGACATACCATATACGCTGAGTCACAAAATCATCATCATCAATCATCAGAATCACAATTCACTCTCAAATTATAATTTGGTTAAAAATGGTAGTTACATGTATCACAAACCATATTTCATTTAATATATATTTTAAAATGTGAATAAAAAAAAGAAACAAATAATACTTTGCTTATGAATGGGGGAGAGAGTAATTTATGTACATTGATATTAGTGTAAGTATACATATGCAGATGGAAACATGGTTGGTTATTTTCCGGGTGTTTTTGAAAGGATTTCAGTTACTTTGAGAGACTTAAAAAAAGGTTTATTAACTTACCTAGCAGAAATATTAGAACGAGGGTAGGGAAACAAAAAATGTGATGTCATGCTCTTCAGAAGTTTCCCCATGATGTCATACTCCATGGTGGAAAGTAGCACATTCATTCAGAGTATAATTTCCCAAGGTACCAGTAACATTCTGGTTAAAAAAAAAAAAAGCAAAATAGTAAGGATTGTGTGGCCTTCACCTACCAGTTTTCCTAAATAGAAGACAGGACCTGGCGCTTCCCCAGATTTACTTATGTTGCAAACCTCCCACTAACTAAAGATCTAAAAAAATGCCACTCAATGAATGGCCTAATTCTTAATAGATTCTTATTAGGATTCCATTTTTTCCTCAAATCTAATGTCTAATCTGTTGAGAATGTCAACCAGTATACGGCCAGCATCCTAACTCAAAAGTACAAAATAATTTAACCTGAAAAATTGTAAAAAAAATAAAAAAGATTTATAGGCTGGGCCCATGAGATTTTATTTTTCCTGTTTTAAAAATTACATGCCATAGATGTATTTTTCACTTTCATTTAATGGCATTTTTTTAATTAGTGTTTTAAATGTTAACAGTGATTGATGGTTGCATTTTGTGCCCAAGGTTTTTACTTGAGTCAAAGTATTTTGACCTTTTTTTGCGATCAAAAGCAGGTAGCAGTTTATTTTCATATCAGCTTATATGTGAGTATATACAGTAAAAAGTGTTAGGCTTTCTTCCCATTTTCCAGCATGGTATGCAGCATTTCCAGCATTTTGCTTATATTAGGTAACATGGCATGCAACTAAGCAACTGTCCAAGAGCACCAGAGTGGCATTGCAAGGCAGTCAGCTGATCTACGTGAATCAATAAAAGACTGCAGTATACCAGTATACCGCATTATGTTGAAGCACCTGTAGCCTGAACCAGAAGTTCCATATTATATTAGTGTTTTATGGGGCACAATAGAAATAATAAAAAAATTTGAAATACATTTTAAAATCTAAAGAGAAATCTAGGGTCAGACAATATGGTAAACTTTTCCTAGCTGCAGTGATATCAGTGAATATCCAGTCTACATGGAGTAGCAAGACAAACATATTGGGAATTTATTTGTCTATGTTCCTCAGTCCTAAATATGTTGATGCGTAAGTGTTTTGTTTTGGAATTTCTCTGGAATTGTTTTACAATCTTTCAATACCTTTTAATACATAACCATCTTCTATACCTGTTACCCAAAATAACTCATCATAGCTAGCATATTTTATTATTTATAACACAGCTTTTTGTCTTTACCATCAAACTCAAATAGGAGTAATCTTTACTTTCCTGAACATGTATCCTTGATTTAGTTCTTTCAATTATCATCACAGAGGTTTAATGTCCTGTGTGTTTTTGCTTTGGTTTCCTTAGGATGTTCTGGTTTACCTCTACATTACAAACTATTAATATGTTAATAGGCTGACTGGCTGATGTGTGTCTAACGGAATGCTTCAGGATCATTAGGTTGTTAATTCCACTGCTGGAGTGTTAGATAAGAATGGTATTCTTTTAAAACATGGTGTAATATATTTGCACTACAAAAATATCAGAAATAGCATGTAGTCATAGGTTATTTATTAAAACCCTCATTTCTTCAATATTAGTTTAGTTACCTAATATGACTTTCAGAAATCACATGTATGACCATGACATGACATGATGAATTCTATTTTCAGTGCAGGGATACGAAACTCCTACATGATCCTGTCTGCTTATAATAACCATGGTGTACAGAATCCCTTATTTGTTTTTACATAAGTATCATTTTAGCATAATCAATAATGGAGCTTTAAATAGTTCTTGGCCACATTCTGCTATAACCTAATCATTGATTTTAGCCATGTCCACATAATTAGTTGGCTGATACAATTATATTGTTGAATAATAGAAGCACAGTGCAATGTAGGGCTGCTGGTTGCATTTTATTCTCATTGAACATAAATAAGCACACCAAGTATGTCCCTTTCTTTGGGTCGAGTCATGCTGTGTAGTTTTTAGCTGGCTTTATGTTGTTTGGTGACGCATGAAAACTGCATGAGAGGTAAACAAACAGGTCCCTGCTTTCCTTTACACCATGTGTGGTCTTCTTTTCTGAATACAGCATTCATATAATCCTTTGTGCTCCTTTCATAATTCTAATATATAGGTTTCTTACTGGTAAATTAAATTGTACTGTAAAAATTTTGTCAAAGTTCCAGACAAGACACATCAGTGAATAACATAAATGTTCAACGTATCTAAAAATTGTAAGATTGTGAGGCATTTATAGGATTTTTAATAAGATACTGCCACCTGATCTTTATTTTTCCTATAGCCTATAAATTTACAGGAAGCCAATGTATTTCTTGCTGACATTTCATAAAAACCAAACATTCGCCTGTTCTTTTATTTTGTGACTTTTCTATTCTCCATCCTTTTTAATGCATTAAACCTTTGATTTTCTCTGTCCATATCTAGAATTTGTAATTTATTTATCTCAATCCTAACTAATCCTAAACGTGACAAATGAATTTATTCATATCCAACAAACCCAATGATTTTTAATTTAGACTTTTGCAATGTCTCTGGATCACAGCATCTGCATATATTTGTGAGGACAAACATCATCTTCATAGTGATGAGGACACTTAGATTCCCCTCAATTTTTAAGTTTTTCAAAGTCTAAGGATGACAACCTGGATTAGTGGTGACACCAGCATAATCTTAGGCTGTCCCCCTTACATAACTTACTCGTACCCATTCCAAAGGTGCCCAGAAAGGAAATGCCCATAAGTTGCATTATTTATGTTGATTGGAATATAAGACCTTCCAAAAGATGTTTGGATGCAGGGCATAAGGTGGGGGATGACTTAGACATTGTTACTTTATTTAATTAATATTTTTCTTTGTCCCTTCAGTAGATTATGCACTTTGTACTTGTGGCATTTGGCAACTGTCCTGGTAGGTACCAGTCATATTGAATGTGTGTGTGCTTTAACCTTTTGTAATTTTTTTTGTTTGTACAAGTCGGCAATTTAGAATTATGATGCCCCCCCCATTCTTTTCACTATAGACCTTTTTCCAGATATTGGAACTGCACACTTTAATTGTAGGTGTTATTTACCCTCTTTCTGATATTTGTTTCATTATATCATATTGTTTTGACAACATACATAAAGGATATTTCTGATTGACACAGGAAAAGTTAATCTAAAGTTATCTTTGATGTGCTGATTAGATTTATATATGTTTAAAAGATGCACCAGTCAGGAAACTTCATGATTCTTCTGCACACTACAACATTTTAGGATTATTTGGATTACTGGTGTATACTACCTTACATTTTAATATCAGTTGAACTTTTCTGAACAAAGTTTTCACAATTTTTTTTCACCCTTTTGATGCCACTTTCTAGCAGATGCAGCTTACCACCCACCTCAAATGCTGTGCATAATAAAATCACAATCAGAGGCCCAAGGGATTGTTCACATCACTGCTTTTTGATCCAATCTTTGCCCCGCACAATTTGGCCCTGCATCTGACAGATGCAGATGTCAAGTAAAGAAGCCTGGAGAGTGATTTGGGGGTGGACAGGACACCCTACTGGGGGCAAAAGTCTGGTCAGGTTTGTGATCAAGTTTTCCTATTCTTAGAAAATCCAGACCTTTTTTTTGTAATTGTAGTTATGTTCCACAAAATGGAACAAACAGTCAAAGCTTAATATGCAATGGGGCTAAAGAGAAAATTCATTATAGGTTTCCAGCTTCTAAGCTTCCATTTTAAATTGACTCACATTACTGAGCCATTTGCAATTCCAAAACAGTAACTAAGTTTTCAGTATGCTAATTGCTTTCATAACAATTCATTTTATTGAAAATAATTTACAGCAGGATATTGTAAAATGTTGGCCTTAAATGAAAGCAGACAGAATGTAGTTAAAGCAAGTCTAAAGTATTAGCACAAACTTAATCTATCATTGTTGGCAAATAACTTTCCTCTTGAGTTAGTATGGGGGAGACTGACCATTACTGAAATGTCCAATAATATGGTTTCGGCAAGAGAGTATGAGGATGGTTATCAGAACACTAATGGTGCTTACACATTAAAAAATAAAATCAGTCATCTATAAAAAATCTTTTTTGGACAACAAAATGTTATACAGGTCATCAGTGTATTCTTTGCCACAGCATAAAGGGGGTGCTCTAAAGATACACACATATGAGAAATGTAGATACAAAAGCAGAGAGAGCCTGCATAGAGAAACCCTTGAGTTTCCCTAAAGCAAGCAGATTTTCCCAGAATCAATAATCCATAGTGTGATCACTTATTAACTAGTTACATTCTGAGTGTTCTGTACATTTAGCAAGTTTTTAATATTTAACATTGATCAATAGAATTGTTTACCATAATTTTATATCTTTGCCAGGTAAAAAGTTGAAAAAAAAATGTTCTCAGGTAATAGTTTACATTTAAAATATATAATTTCAAAGTTTTGTGTAACAACAGGCTTCAGCTCGTATTTTAATACAAAAATAATTTATGCCTCTGTTACCATTTGAGATTGCATCTAATCTCTAAATTGGGCCTTCGGTTTCCCACTGAAGAATTAAATATACCTTCCTCCACGAATGTGAAAAGCTTTATCTCTTTTGCTGGTATTACTAAGAAGCAGACATTGATCCAAGCAGTGAATATGTGTGCATAATTACATTCTCGACTGAAAGCCGTGCTATCGTTTATAAAATTGTTTATTGTGTTATCTAAATAAAGATTAGTTTTATCAGTATGAGTAATTTTGTACACTACAAACTGTGGTTTTAAAAAGTTATTTGTATTAAAATAACATGAGTTACTGAAGTCATGCTGATATGCAGCCAAACCTCCCAACATGCATCCCTGCTAAAATGGGACAAATATAAACACAGTCCTGTCACCTCCAACATGTAGCATACCAATCCTCTTAATAGTCTACACTTAGGTTACTACTTTATTTTTATGCTTCAATTTCTTACAATTATAACAAAGGTTAGATAAAATAATTTATTTTACTTCTTTAAATGACAAACTAAGGTTTAGATTATTAGTTCCCAGCTTCCACACCATGCCACCCTAACATACTCCAACTGAAAAACACCCCACCCATTTCTTCCTGATGGTTACAGCATCCTGTAGTGTTTAAATGCTCATTTAGAATTTCCAGAGCTGCCTGTACTTACTCAGTAACATTGACTAAACTAAAGCCTTTCTTCATTTGTGTCTCATTTAATAAAGCTCTCCAAGGCTGGAGATAATACACTTTCATCAGTGAAGTTGGGTGATCCAGCCAACCTGGAATGCATATGGTCTGGCGTTCAAAACACTTGCTAGCAAATAGCAAAATACTTTGAAGATATCCATTCCAGGTTTTCTGGATCACCCAGCTTCACTGATGAAAGTGTATCCTCTCCAGCCTTGAAAAGCTTTATTAACCCCCTGAACAATAACCCGGAGTGTGACTCGGGGTAGAAAAAAGATGCTAAAAGTGGTAACCCTGAGTCACTCTCGGGGTAGGTAAACCTATGGGAAGTAATAGTGAATCGAGTCTTACCTGATCGGCCACCATCCAGCGCCGTCCTTCTCCCCAATGTCCGTCCTCTTTCTTCCTCTGGCCGGCTTCCTCTGCATTCGATGAGTCAACGGGGAGTTCCCGGAGACGTCTGTGTGTGCGGACGTTTCGTTCAGGGCAGGGCAGGATATTCAAATCCATTTGTATTGCATTCAATACAAAAAAAAACTGTATTGAATGCAATATAGTAGATTTATTTGTGTAGAAGCAGTACATTGTCTTTTATGAACATTTATTTTACAGTATAATATATTAGTATGAGTATTAAAAAAAAAATTAATTTAAATTTTAAATATTTTTTAATTCATTTAATTTATTATTTTTATAATCATACTATTATATTATACTGTAAAATAAATTTTCATGAAAAACAATGTACCAGCCAGATCTTAACTGCCCAGAAGGTTAAATCAGGCCCAATATGTGAAGTTACTGTGCATGTGCAGGCAGTTCCAAGAAGACTTTTTGATATACTTTGTTTAAGGGTTATTCAGAGATACAAAAATAACACAGACAGAAATCACAATAAATAACATGCAAAAGTGGAAAGACACTATAACACCAATATACAACTTCTACGTAATAGTACCATCCAAAAAGCAGAGAATATCAGAAGTATATCATCCTAAACAATTTATCTACAATAAAGAAGAGTATGTAAACATTGAGGGAGACCTCCAATGATAAAAAGAGGGTTTCTAGGTGGAAATATTAACCTACCCTTGAGTAGAGAGTAGGTGGTAAGTATATCTAAATATCAAAACTGGACACAATAGGGTAGTTTATTTTTGCTATTTGTGTCTATACTGAGATTTCATTGCATCAAAGTCGTATGACATAAAATTTGATTACCTGCTTACTGCATATCCTCATGACTAGGTGGCCGTTTACAAGAATAACATTGGTATTCAATCAAAGTTCTCTCCTGAGAAAGTGGTAGGAAACTTAAAGGGGCAAGAACTGCTGATTTCTACATCTATGAAAGCCTAGGGTTACGGTACTTATTGATACACATGATATTTAGGACTTACTGCAAACATGGTCTACATTAGGCATTGGATGCTGTTTTAGTGTTTATAGCTTACTTTTAAAGTAGTCATGGTAATCATCACTTCTTCCTATCATTGTACATTGTACAGTTAATTATTTTCAAATGAAGCATGCTGTATACTATCGCAAGCATTGATCAGCCCTGCTGCTCTGCACATTATATAGTACATTACTTTTTAACTGCATTGCTTGCTGTTGTCGGTGGAACAGTTATTTCTTTATTGAGTCATTTGTTCTTATAACTAATTTTTGTAAAAATTTTGAAAAAATAAATGGACACAGCTTCGAATGTGTATATTTGTAGTTACATAGTTTAAATTTTTCTAAGATGGGATAGTGATTTTTTCATTGTATGGCTCCTAGAAAGAAAGTAAATTAAGTATACAAATGTGCATGTAAAATATAAATAGGAAATCATTTCTTTATCATAAAACAGCAGTTTTAGTTCATGTTCAAGTCATAGTCTTATAGTATATCATGTATATTCATAATATATATATATATATATATATATATATATAGTATATATAAAAAATACAGCTACTGAAAAAGCTATGAATGAGTAATAACATGCTTGGAATGACCTCTAAACATATGATTTATAATCTATACTGAATATATTCACTTTATGCTTTAATATTGCACTTCAATCCATAGGGAGAAAAATACAATAGAAATGAAGACAACAATAAAGATGCAATTCTTTTCATTGTATTGCAATTGCAGAAAGCCAGCAATATAAAAACCTGAAATGAAGCTCACTTGCATATCACAACTAGGCCCGCAGGGTTCAACTACCAAGCAATATATGCTAAAAATCAGTAAACTGTTTTAGCTCATATGTGTGCATTGCCATAAAACATAATTATTTTATATATGCTTCAGAACATTTGTAAGCTGCCAAATGTGCATGTGATAAGTTATTTTTTTCCTGTATATTTATAAACAAGAGCAGCTTAAATAATGCAAAACCATAACCTACTGTTGTAAACCCAATTGACTAATTAGCTTTGTAATCTCAGTAGATTCATAAAAAGTGCTACTGAGAGCATAACACACACATTAAAGAGCTAATTTCTGTGCCTATTGTTTCTCTGCTTCATGTATCCTAAGGCAAAACTGGAAAAAATAGTTTGAAGAAAAAAAAATCTAATCTAAAAACAGGTGACGCTCACTTAATTATACATTCAGAGCAGTTTCACTACGTCTCATAGAAAATCCTGATGCTTTAATGTTTGAAGGGTTTTAAGCTGATTATTTTAACTCTACTTCTTCCAGAATATTGATGGACCTTCTATTTTTGGTGTCTGTACAAGATTCTTTTAGTTCAGATTTGGCTGGATTTCAAATCTTAGCACCTTGCTGGAACTAAATATTTTGCCACCCTAAACTGGAAGTTAACTCAAAATAGTTTTTTTCCAAAATCAATGTTTTTTTTACTATTAAAATTAATTCTCCTGAGCCAGAATTATTAATACATCAAGCACTAAACCCAAATTCTGAACTGGATTGCAACTCCCATTGGATGTAGTGGTAGCTAGAGAAGTTGTTATGATGTAAATCACCTGGGGTACCTCTAGGAGCTGCAAAAATAAGAGCCTTGGGTTGGCAACATAGAAATAGCACCACAGGTAACTGGATTTGTGATGCAAATATTCAAACAATTGCATGGTCAAAAGTGGCTTATTACTTTTAGGAACTGCATCACAATCTGCCATGGCCATGGGAAACCGTGTTCAAAAATGGTTCACAACCTCTCGCTCTCCAAGGTTGGGGCAGCAGTTGGGCACACAGTAGACTGCTGCAGATTACCGTGAGTCTGAAAGGGTCCTGATGCAGAAGACTTTGTGCTCTGTAGCCACACTGCACTGACAGTGGTCAGAGGGCCTAAAGAGGTTTTCTGATCACAGTATACACAGCAAACATTAGTCACAAAAGATGCTTTAAATAGACCTTGGCAATTTAAGCAATGTTAAAAAAATGCTTTTAATAACCTCCCTGGTGGTATTCCAGAGTGTAGATCTGAGTTAATTTTCAGTGCCAAAAGCAGTAACCCTAAGCCACACACGGGCTTGAATTGCCAGGGAGTTTTTAAGTCCTACCTGGTTCCCACGTTCTAGCGGCGTCCTGCACCGAAGCCCGGCATCTGATTCTCCTGGCGATGTCTGGCCAGCCGGCATCTGCCTCCCCGTCCTGTGAATGTTGGGGACGAGAGGCAAGGGAAAGCAGCTGCTGGCCGGGCTTAAGCTGGAGGAGGACCTTGGGGTGGTAGGCAAGACCAGGCAGGAAATAAAATACATTTTAAAATAATGAGTATTTTTAAATGTACCACCAGGGAGGTTAATCATGAAGCATATTAGATACATAAGTGCCTCTATTTATAAGTTTTACACAATGAATAGCAATGTGACATTTCCAAGAGTTTCGGACTCCAGTGTCTTCCAGTTCTAGACTCTAGACTCCTGCAGTAGCCAGTGCATGTTCAGCCTCTGCACTAATATTGTCAGTGTGGGCCTTGAAAGGAGCCTCTTCAGTGCTTTAATCAAGTGGAGAGACAGGGGAGAGGATTTATACCTATATGCACAAGCCTATAGTATGAATTAATTATTTTTTTCATCCCGTAGCCCAGGGAACTTTGGAGTATCTATTTGCATCCCTCAAGGCCTCAGAACATAAACACTTACTTCCATACATACTATCAACAAATGGCTCAAACATTGTCACTATGAACCTTGGCAGCTGCAGGGGGAGTTGGAAGTTGGAAGAATCTTATATGGAACTGTTGCATTTTTTTAATTCATTTTGCCAAGATCATATACAAAGCAAAAGGTAACACACATATATATATATATATATATATATATATATATATATACACACACATACAAATATATAGACAGTTCAAATTTGAGAATTCAACATTTAGTTTTCTTTTAACAACTGAAGTTGCCAAACAAAATTTACACACAGCTTAGCTTTTTTTTTTTTTACCGAAAGCTGCTTGAACTAAACATAGGCATGGTCATTTAACAATAACTATCTTTGTGGTTATTGTATATCTGCCTGTGTTTACTCCCAAAACACACCAGAAGGTTAATTGGATTCCCCCAAAATTGTCCCTGAAATATGTCAATGACAAATGACAATGATGGGGAAATTAGATTGTAAGCTCTATACAGAGACATGGCTATGGATGTAAGGTGCTGCAGAAATTGCCAGCACAATACATAAATTTGTTATAAGTACCTGCTTCACACCTAGTTACCAAGCAACATTTGTGGATTTTGTGAAAACACACAAAATCATTATTTAAGGCCACAAGCTGTTTTCTTAAAATAAACATGACCTGGCTTAAAATGTAACAGCAGTACCTATATTATTTTCAGAATAATCACTTGTCTTTGTGGAGCCTCTTGGGTCCTAGCTGCCAGTCTGGATTAGGCTCTATTCCTAAACTTTTGTAATGCTAGTGATTGCAACTGAAACTCTGGCATTTAATACCTGAATGACAGGGGTGAGAGTTAATACTAGGAGGAGGTGGGGCTTACTCTTGACTTCAGTAAAAGTCAAGGCCCTATGTATAGCCAGAGTCTTCATTCCCAAAAACTTTTTTGAGCCCTTGGGATGAATTTAAAGACTAATACAGGTTTTTGCAGAAACCACAAGGTGTCTCTACTGGCATGCTCTAGTTGCCTTAAAAATGCCTTAGGTTAAGTCTAACAAAGTAACACAATCGCAGCTGCTGCTTCTAAATAATGGTAAAATTACATTAGGTTGTTAAACTCACACAGACCTGCTACTGAAAACAATTGCTGAAACTTCAGATTTGTTGCACTGTACCACTAAGCTAATTATCAGTAATCTCAACAATCAATTTGTTTTATTATTTTATATTTTAAACATATTTGTAAGCAGGTACATTTAAAATGATGGGTACATTTAAAATACTGAAGCCTTTCTAAGTGATCTACAGAGCTCCGAGATTAATAGTGTTAGTTCTGTGAATGGCATGCTTATGTAAAGGTGACGGAATAGGTGACCTGGAGGTGATTAATGAAAAAAGTGAACATGGCATCAGTAAACTAGCCAAGGATACAGTGTTTTGAGAACACCACTATCATACTTATGTTTATCCAGTTGTTAGTTTTATTATACTGGGCACTAAAAGAAAAAAGAAAGTAAAAACACAGGGAAGGACTGAAGCCCAGATAGTATTATGATATTGATATACATTGATATCCCTTCCACATTTACTTCAGCAGTTTTGTTTTTTGTTTTCTTTTTTAAAAGCACATCATTCTTTTTAGAAAATTATTCATTTGTTTACTATTATGTGGTGTTGCAATACCTGTTCATAAAAATGATCATCCTTGCTACTTGGCCTTTCTCTGTTGAATGATACATTTTTTAAGGCTGTTATCAAATTATTTTTGAGAATAAGATCTGGCTGTCTGGGGAAATTCCCAGGTATTCAGTGCCAAACCATTAAAGAATATTCTAGGAATTTATCATTTCTTAAGCCAGATGTGATTGCCAGTATGGAAAAGCCAATTTGAGCGATTTCATTTTGCCAAAATGTTGACTTGGTGAAATGCATTGGCATTAGAAAAGAAAGCAAAATTAGGGTGTTTCTTGATGGTTATGATGCACACTAAGGACTTTCCTAATATTCTACACAGGCAGTAACAGTACTTTAAAGCTTCACATAAAAATAGCTATGGAGGTAAGAGATGTTTTTTTTTGTATGTGATTAATTCAATGTCAATAGTGAGGGAAAATGTGTACTTTATAGTACAGATAGATTAGCACATTTCATATATTTTTTTTTTTGCAAGAACATTGTAAAGAAGCACATAGACAACTGTATTTATATAAATCTGCTGTTAAAGTCTCTTCCCAGTGTTATTTTCAGCTGTTCAGTGTGACCACTGCTCTGGGATCATTACAAAGAACAAGAAGGCGTCCAGGGGAAAAAAAGTTTAAGCTCTGGATAAGGAAGGGATTCTTCACTGTAAGGTCTGTGAAAATGTGGAATCGGCTCCCTCAGGAAATAGCTTCAGCAGCTACTATAGATTGCATCCAATTGCCTCATGGAATCAGGAAGAATTTTTTTCCCCTTGTTGAAGCAAATTGTACCAGGGGTTTTTGGGGGACCAACTATGTTCATAGGGTTATGAGTTTATCTAGTATGAGACACATTGGTGATTGCCACTCATCACAGGAACAGCACTCTGAGTGAGCCAGCCACCCAATTTACAACCTTTACCTGATGCACTAGTAAATGTCAAGTATAATCAGAACCTTCACCATGATGAGAGGTTTTTATTTTTTTGTTGGTGTCTCCGAGCATCCATGAGTGTTTTAACATGTCTGAAGAGATCCATCTTTTTATCTAAGACCCTTTTAATACTTGGTAACTAATGCTATTTTTCTCAACATCTGTCCTTGCTTACTTTTCCGTCATGGCTTATAATGCATCCATTCTTCAATAACGGACATTCAATTTTGTCTTCCAAGTTTTTCATATTGAAGTGGGGAGGTCATGGTGCACTTCAGGCTGGCAGACAGAGGCACAGGAAATGCGAGTGAGAGGGCCGGAACCAAAGAGAATGATGCACTGGCCAGGACATTTTCTGCAGGGGATCTTGTGTGGGGGGGGGGAGAGGGTAGGACCTGGGGTCCAAAGCTGCCAGAGTAGTGGGGTCCTGGGGGCGCAAGGTGGGCAAGAAGAACACTTGGTGGTAGCATATGTACAAAAAGTGTTGGCAGGATTGCTGCTGAAGATTTAAGAGGCTTACCCTGTGGCGTTATGGGAGCTGTCAGGGGAGTATTTCAAATGGGTAGGCGGTAAGCGGTACTGGGAGAGGCATGGGGGTGGAGCCTGGAAATCAGGCAGTTCACTTGAATGCAATAGAAGCTGATTCTTGGTGCTTAGGTATACGGGAAGGTATTCAGCAAGCCCTGCAGGTGTGAGGGAGCTTGCGAGGTGAGTGAGGCCATCACCATGTGGGGAAATTTTTTGTCCTCCTTACAGTCACCATTTCTTACCCTCTTTTTCTCTTTTCTCTCTTTCCTTATGTCCTACCAATCCTTTTTTCCTCAATTCTTTCTGTTCCCTTACCCTGTCTCCCCCTCTATTTTTCTGTACTTGTCGTTGGATACAGCAAACAATATTGATACAGAGCTATAGATACAGAAATAGTTACATAGTAGGTCAGTTTGAAAAAAGACATAAGACCATCAAGTTCAACCACTAGTGAAATAAACATGTCCCAGATATAAAGTTCCTGTAGTGCCATTACTCAGCCAATGTCAGGGTAATTGAAATCTCCCATGATAAAAACATTTCCATTTTTTGCTGCTTTTTCTATCTGTGCTAGTAGTTGATTCTCTATTTCTTCCTTAGCACTAGGGGGCCTATAGCAGACTCCAACAATTAATTGTGTATTGTGCATCCCCACATTCAACTCCACCCATAATGTCTCTACCTCATCACATGCTCTATAAACAATTCTTCTTTCACATTCACCTTCAGGATCACCTCCCACAGATAGACACCATCACATTTTCTTTTGACTCTGTATTTACAAAACAGAGTATAACCAGGAATATTGACAACCCAGTCATGTGAAGAACAAAGCCTGGATTCAGCAATACCAACTAAGTCATAATGCTCTTCATTCATTAAGGCTTCTAACCCCACTATTTTGTTTGCCAGACTTCTAGCATTGGTGAACAGGCTCTTTAAACCATTGCTGCATTTACCGGCACTGTTTGCCAAATCCTTTTGAGAAGAATGAGGATTGAGTTTAAATTACTTTCACAGCTAGTTCAGAAAAAGTACGTTTTTAGAATATATATTAAGTTAAACAAAAGATCATAACCATGCTTTTGGAGAATAAAAAGGTCTAATTTTAGTTGACAACTAATATGCATTTGATCCCAAATTTAGTGTGCTTCTTTACATAACAAGCAAGTCTTGCAGCAGTTCCCAACATAACCTATGAAAAATATCTGGATTATAGCTAAAAATGGTTGTAAAAATTTTTAGTTTAAAACTCATCAGTCTTGTCTCTGGCTTCTCATTTATTTACTTTCTCTAAAACACAATTATAGGAGACCCTGAACTAAGCAATAAATGGAGCAGTTTCAGCATGACCCTTTTTATGCCCATAGACTTATTCTATCTGCAGTTAAGTGGTTTATTTTAATCATAGTATTGAATGGCCTTTGTTTGGATTTAAACCTGTGAATACATTAAAATAAATATTATATTATGCTCAAGAGGGAGCCAACAATGAAAACTCTTTAAACATACTTCTTGTTGCAGCAGTCAGAGCAACCCTGCCCGGTCTCATCTTTCAAATAGTAGACATTAGGCACACCCCCGTTAATGCAATTATTTATAGACTTATTAGAAAATCTTAGCAAGAGAACAAACTAATGTTCTTTGAGAAAGGAAAAAAGAAACTGTGACTGCCTGTGACAATGAAAGCAAACTTGTAATGGAAAGTTAACATTTTAAACACCTATATAAAACACTATTAAAATGGATAAGTTTTACTACATTTCCTTAATTCTGCCCTATACTGGAGAACATTATGATGTTGAAAATTTCAGTTTGCATGGTTAATGTGTTGGTTAAACATTAGACACGCTGTTTAGGGCTGGCAACAGATGTGGTTTAGAAGCAACAGAAATTAATGAGTGTGTCAAAATGATGACACATTTGCTGAATTAGATGTCTGTTAAAATAGGGACATTGAACACTTGGAATCCATTATAGTTAAAACTAAACAACAAAAAATCCCATAAGACAAGTGGGATATTAAAACATTTATATATTCTTTGATAACATTTTCCACACCAAAAATTAAAAGGAATGTGAAATCCTTAGAGACATCCTACTGTCTTTGTCATGACATGTAATACAGATACAGACAAATTGATATAGACAAAGGAAACACCAATTTAAAAGAAAGAGACATTCTAAATGAACCACATTTCTTTCATTAACAGGGACCACACTAGATGCAATCTGGTATATCAAACACAAAACCAAATAGTTAAAAAAAGTCTATTGCATTCTTGATACAGAGGAAACAACAAACTTTATTATAAGTATAAGTGTTTTGGTAATATTTTCTCTTGTTGGTAAGTTATTAGGTTTATTGAATATAAAAGTTTAATGTTACAAAAGATCAGGTAACACTTGACCTGCCTGATCCATCATTTTTAGTAGTAAGTAAGTAAAAGTTTAGTTTTTAAAGTCTTTAAAGTAAATTTTACTGCCTGTGTAGAAGAAATGTTAAGTACTAAGTGCGTCAAAACCATCAAGAAACATAACAGAAAACAACAGGAAATAGACCCTTTTTTGAAGTCCTCAGGGGATTTATTTTGGTGTTATGGTGTAAGTGAGGGGCCCATCATTGGTTTGTGGTCACCTGGAAGTCAAAAAAATGTGGTAATTGATTTGAATCCTAAAAAGAGCTGCTAGTGTTGGAGATTATTCTATGGCATAGATTGGCTGGGACCAAAAATAGTAGGGGAGTAGCCCCCGTGCATTATTTTAGTGCCTTTGAGGAACAGCAGCCTGACAAGTGTTAATTATTAGGGGTGTTTGTATTAGTAGGAATGTTGGTATGAAGAAGTTGTATTATTAGTTATTTTGTAATAAACAGCCGCTTGGCCAATTAACACATATAAAAAGTTGTTTCAGTGTTGTTATTTTGGGTGAAGAAACTACATGGTCTCTAGGTAAGTTGTCAGGGGCTGCAAATCTCTGAGCTACCTCAGACATGTTATTTGTATATATCCAACTTTGATATCCATAAACTGCTCATAGTCATGTCTTTTTCCATCTTTTGAGATTATCAAGTGATATGACCATTCTTTCTATATATTATAATTCTTATCTATAACATGTGACACGTTTCACAGACTTAAGGTGCGTACACACTTCCAATTTTTATGGTTCAAAACGAACGACGAACGATCGATTGGGCAAAAAATCGTTCGTAAAAAAGTAACCAACGACGCCGACGAAAGAGGAAAGTCGTTGGAAACGAACGACCGGACCGGCGGATCGGATTGGACGACGATCGTTGAACATCGTTCGTGTGTACGGTCGTTCGTTGATGGTCCATGGTCTGAGCATGCGTAATGAACGAACGTTCATTCACTTTCCTGTCGTGCACATAGTTCCTCTATCGCTCAAACGATCGTATCTATTATGTGTACAATATCTACGAACCATCGTGTCGTTATCTGTATGTGCAGGATCGGTGCTATACGATCGTTCGTACATATCGTGCAGGATCGTTCGTCGTTCGTTTTCCAACGATAATAATTGGAAGTGTGTACGTAGCTTAAATCTGTTCAGATCTATTTACCATTTACTTAACTGATAGGTATTTATTTATTGTGTCACCTATATTGTGTGAAGCCCAATTTCCACCAGCAATCAAAAACCTGTAGGGAACTCCCACACATGAGTCCCCTGGCTTTGCATCCCCAACATTCACACACTGGCAGCACCAGGCCAGGGGATGCAGATGCCGGACGGGCATTGCCAGGGGAGGTTGCGGGCTTGTGGGGACCAGTTAACCCCTTTATGATTAATCCCCGAGGATGTGGCTCAGGGTTACCGCTTTTGGTACTGAAAATTAACACTGAGCCACACTTGGGAATACCGCCAGGGAGGTTAAATGACGGCACAGTGACATCCACTGGCTTGACTCAAGTATAAACCTAGATTCTTTTTGTATTGGTTTACTGAGGGGAAAAAAATCAGAATTTTATTTTTGAATATATATGGTAAAGCCTAACAGTTTGTTAAATATACCAATAAAAATAAAAAAGGTATTATTTTAGTTAAACTATAAAGATTCTATCCTGATCCTAATTTTCTGTATTATGCAAACTAGTAGTACTAGATTTCACAAAAATTAGGCTTAATTTATGAAAGCTCTCCAAAGCTGGAGAATATATTCTTTTATTAGTGAACCTGGGTGATCCAGCAAATCTGGAATGTATCTGGTCCAGGAATAAAAACATTTGCTAATAAATAGCAATTAACTTTTAGGAAAGATATTCCATGTTTACTGGATCACCCAGATTCACTGATGAAAGTGTATCTTTTCCAGCCTTGGAGAACTTTATTAAATCAGCTCCATTGTCTCAGCAGAAAAAGGCAGCTTTGTTGTGATGCTTGGTAGGAGTGACTAATAATAAGACATTTTACTGGTATCAATTAATATAAAATGCAAAGCACCATATAATTTTTTTTTTTAAAGTGTAACAAAAAGTAGAAATATCCAACTGACATAATTTACTCTATCCTAAGAAATCAACAGGAAAAGAGAAAACAGTGAGATTGATTACTACATACTCTAATAATGATCAAGAATTAGACAAATTGAAAATTTCTGGCAGAGACTCATGACGCCACAATAGGTGTTTTTATGTCTCCCCTTCAGCCCAATACATCAGGCTGAAAGACCAGGTGACTACACCCGGTTACCTATAAATTTGTAAACAATGAATATGAATATGAATTTGTAAACTATGAATAGTACAGTTGATGTCTTTTTGGGGAGTACATTGTTACCTTCATTGGTATATAGTAGCACACTGTACTGTCATATAACGGCATGCAATGTAAATAAACAATATTATAATAATACATTAACATAAATAATAAATGTAAAAACTGTAACTGTACATAAAGAATTAATCATGTTTTGCCTGTCATTTTTCTATTTTTCATTGAAAAAGTTTAAAAACTGACCAGAATATTAATGTATTTTTAAAGAAAATAAAATTAAACAGTATAATATTTTAAAGTGTTTTAAGTTCAAATGAAATATGAAAATTTTCACTTTAAAAATGTTGATACATTGCATAAAAGATGTGGCATCCAATTTGCAAGTGGTTAAACACTGAGTTTACAGTTGTCATTGAAGTGCCACTCACATTAGTGACTATAAACACTGATTAATGGCCTCTCATTGGATAATGGGAGCTGGAAAAAATCCAGAATCCTTTGCTATCGAACCAATATGCAATGAGAAAAAAAAACGACTTTTTCCATAGCAAAATAGAAAATATGTGCTGAGTTCCTGAAGTACAGAAAGTATTTAGGAACGATATGAGAATTCTGAAGGATCAATTTACAGACTCATTTGTGTGTCAGTCTTGATTTGCAAAGAGATTTCTATTCATGCGCATTATATTGTCAAAGGGTTACCATAGGCCAATAATTTAGAACTGGCTCAAACTTAAAAAGAGTATAGATTAAGACATTGAAGCAAAGCTAAACAGTTATGTCATGAACAAATAAGGCACCTATTGATTCAATTACAGATAACCTCCAACAGCCCTACAAAATCCAAATTGTTTTGTTCAGGAATGTCATTTGATAGTCATGACATAACGTATCCAGTATGTTTATCCTCATTCCTAAATACCAAGTCTAAAATTAAATGATATACCTACAGTAAAGTGTAATTATGTTCAAATTGTGAATAAACAAATATAGTGTATGCTTGAAAACATATGGATTCTGAAAGGTCAAAACCAAACCACTGGAAAAAAGGTGATAATGTTTACAAAGTTATACAAAGTTATAAAAGTAGGGTTATGTTTTCATGTAGGATTCTGTTTTAGTTACTAACCAGCTGTTTTATTGAACCAGGTGTTTTCAGAAACAAAAAATCAAAAATTAGAAAAAAAAATATTTCTTCAACCTTACTAGTAACTATACCACCCACCCTCTTAATTGTTATAATTAAGCAAGTGATTACATTTCTGTATAACTATGCATTTATTTATGTTTCATTCTCATAGCTATTTTATAGTATATGCTTCCCGTTTACATAATGAGTCACACTGGAAAAAGATACATCCATTGAGTAGCTTTCTGTTGTTAATAATACCATCATGGAAAGTATATTTGAGTGTACTTTAATGAAAATGAAATATACTCTACAAAATTCTGCATGAAATCTTCGGAAGGCCCAATTACATTCTTATATTTTTTTCTTTTTATAGTCCTATATCCTGCATGATATGGTTTTTTTTTTAGAATTTTTTTCATAGAAATGTCTTAATCCGAATTTTTGTATCCTGTTGATTAATGTTGTCTCATACCCCATGTCTGCATACCTACATTTCTCCTTTGAAAGCTGGAAACTGACACTGTACTTAACCAGTGGTCAAACCTGGCTGTCCATGACAGGTCTGGTCCTTCACTAATAATTAGTGACCAAATAACAAGCATAGCTATTAGATGACTGGGAACTGCTCTATGACAGACTTAATAATACAGGGTACTTATGTTTATAACAGTAATTGTAAGATACATGTACCATATTAAAAATAATATATATTATTTATATACTATAAATTTATTATTGATATCCTGATTTGGGCTACTCAGCCCAAATATTTGACATTTTTACTAAGCAAACTTGCTTTTTGTTAACTTAGCTCATTTATTATACCCAATGGGCAGCTGCTGGTATCTGTGTACATCAACAACATATACACAGTATGCTGCTAGACTGACGGACAGATATTTACTTTGTTACTTTTTAACTGATATAAATATCATAACCCTGTAAGCCCACTGTAAGGGAAATAAACAGGCAGGACCCCTATCTGTTCTGCAGATGACACGGGGTAATGGATGTTGCTTACATCTTCTTTACTCCTATTCACCATTCTAACAGGAGCTACCAAAAGCAGGTGGAGAGCCCAAGAGTCCACACATGGGGAGTCTGAGGGGAGGTACACATTTTTGCTTTTCAGTGCAACTTTGTTTTAAGTCTTTAATTGCCATACTGTGTGGGTCATGTCAACAGAAAAAAATGTTAGAATGACTCTGTCACGATGTCAAGTTTAGGTAAATGAATATCTGCATAGAAAGCAATTTAACATAATAACAGGCTCACATCAATTAAAATTTGGAATATTCAGCATCAGCATAAATATAGAGGCTTTCTAAGTCCATTGTCAATTAATTGTCAATTATAACAGAGTAGAGAATTCCCATTGGCTGGTTGTTTTTATTAGGCAGGAGTGCCTCTAAAAAACTCCATCTTTTGGTAATGCTCTACACCAGGGGTGTCAAACTCAAATATACAGTGAGTCAAAATTAAAAACTTAGACAAAGTCGTGGGCCAAACTTAAATAGCACCGCTACTACAATTATCTGCGTCAAGAAAACAGTCCAATGCGGGGCCTAATGTTATGAGTGTCTGGAATTCCCTCTTCATTGAAATAGCACCGCTACTACAATTCCCTGCGTCTATAAAACAGTCCAATGCGGGGCCACACATAGGCAGAGAGGCAGCTGGGAGTGATGCTGGGAATTGTAGTAGGGGAGCTATTTCAATCCAACGGCGGGCCAGCTGCAATTCATATTAGGATTCCTTTCAGGGTTAAAAAAAAGTTGTGGGCCAGTGTTTTACACCCCTGCTATACACTGTTTTCTTACCAAATGTACAGGTTTATTATATAGTCTCTGTAACATAAAGAGGCATCCTTTTAAATGGGATTCCATACATAGCCACATGAAGAAATTTATAATAATCTAAACATTTTCTTCAG
>NC_092858.1:131885791-131903610 GCF_032062135.1 Pyxicephalus adspersus
CCTACACACCGGGCCAGTGTAGAGGAAGAGCCCCCCCCCCCCTCGCAAAGGATGGGCCTTTCCACTATTGGGGGGAGGTGGGAGCTTGGATTTGGCAAGGTGTTCCAATGTTGCTTTTTACTACAGCCCTTACTCTCCTTATTCTCCCCAGGGCCATTTATCCTTATCCACAACCATAGCAATTAGTACTCAGCAATGGTGGCTTTCCCTTATATTTTAGGCAGGGTTTAGTTAAAATGCTCTATGTGTTATACAGACAGTATAAATGTTTTCGCAACATGGGAGACCGGTATTTGATTCATTTGCTTTTCAATTGTGTTTTGTTTTAAAGAGTTAGATTTTTTTTTCATTTAAAATCATTTAAACAACTTTCAATTGCACACTTTTGTTTAAGCTGAATAAACATAGGTGAAAGGTGTCTAAATAAAGTTATAACAGTTAAAGCTGTGTTGCTATGGCTACTCTTTCTAATCTTTCAACTCATTCTTTTTAGTCAATTTACAGCTTCAGTACCACCAGTATATTGGACTAGGTAGTAAACTGACAAAAAGATGACTTTTTACTGTTTTTTTTGTAGGCTTTAGGTGGATTCCTAATTTGAAGCAGTAACATCTTTAACCACCTTGAATTTTTGGTAAAACAATTTCTTCAATATCCTATGTACTGATTTTCGAATATGAGAATTTGATTAGTAAAGGTAATATTTTATTTAAAATATAATGCAAATCAACATGGAAAATACTGGCTTAAATAGCAATACATTGGACCCAATCAAATAAAGATCTCCAAGGGTAGAAAAGATAGACTACCATGAGTGAACCTACAAACACAAGTGGAAGCAACTGTAGATGCAGACAGCTAGTACCTTACTCCACAACAAATACCCAGTCTGGTAAGAGTGACAAGAGAGCCTTGAACACTTTGTTGTAGCTTGCTACACAACCAAACTGGAATGTTATTGTGCGTGTCATAATACCAAGTGACAAGTCAGAGGATGACATGTAGCTAGGTGAGATTCGGGCACTCTAATAAAACTTGCTATGCAACTAAACTAGAATGCTATTGCATGTGTCATCAAACCAAGTGATCAGTCAAAGGATGATGTGTTGCTATGTAGTAAGACTTCAGTTGTATTAGTGCAGAAAATGGTGTTGTGTGGGTGTCTGGTGCAAGATAATACCTGAGGAAATACTCCGATAAACTAATGCAAATAGAAGAAAAAGAACAAAGAAGCTGCTAATAAAATCCTGGCAAATAAATAAAGTGAAAAATATCAAATAAAAACTGAAAGTGAACATAAAAGTAGGACATTCAAAAGAAAGGGAAACTGAATAGGAGACCAGAAAGAATAAGCAGATAGCAAGAGATGTAAAATAAAAAAATAGCAATAAAATTGAAGTAAAAAAAAATTAAGATATCATAACCAGTGTTTACTACAATGTTTATCGTCAATCCAGTATTTTCCCCACAGTGCTTTTTAAATTCTAGATTGTCAATGTTTGTGATATGTTTTTCCATTTTTTTTTTTCCATTTTGTACCAATGAATACGTTGGCTCTGGTTTATGGAGGAGTTTAACAGTTACTATTGTAGATATCCCTAAGCCTAGAAAGGACCCCGTGGTAGCTGGATAATAATAGTCAAATGTCTCATTTAAGCATAGAAATGAAAAATCCTTGAAACGTTTTATTTTCTAATTAAACCCCCTTTATTTATTACTTTGTTGTAGCCAGACTTCATTATACAATAATGAATGTCTCTTTTTCTTTTTTACACTCTTTTTTACACTCTGCTACAATTCTGTAGCAAGGGTTAAAATAGCATGTAGTTGCAGAATATAGAGATGGAACACTCGGGCTGCCCCGAATATTTTTTTTTAGGAGTGGTTATGGATATAATGTTGGACCACTGGAAAGCTGGATCTTTGCTTTGGGTCAGTATGTGGTCTGATTCTATGTGCTGCCAGCCCAGAGTATTTTCACCCTTGCAGCAGCATTTGGCAGAGTGGAAAAATAGTGAAAGAGCTCTATATTTACCACAGCGTATGCAGCCTGGTTGCATTGCAACAAATGCTGAGAATTCAGAAATAATGAATCAATTATTCTGCTGGATCAGTTATGGTTTGTGCATCATAATAAACCATCCATAAATAAAATCAGTAAGGCTGCATCCTCAGGATTTGCTGTAATCCTGAAGATAAGACATTACACAAGGAATCAATGAGGAACAAATTCCTTAAAAGAGTCCATTGATCCTGAAGAAATAATTACCTGGGGCTCCTAAACAGGTAAATAATCATATTCAATGCATTCAATCCAATATTAAGGTTCCCATTTGTTTAAATTAGATCAAATGCATCAAATAGATAATGAGCAGACATAGACATATCTCCACTGGTGAATAGGAATTTATGTAATGAGAGCCCCTTTGACACCTACAGGCAGAGCAAAAATCTGAGTGTCTTTTCAGACAGTGAAGTTATATAAAAACTATACTTTTTAATATTCTGGGTCATTCCACATATTGGATTGTAACACATTTCCTAGATAACCAGAATGATATTGGTAATGAATTATTATTACCAAATATTTAGTATTATCAGTATAAGTTTGGGGAGAGGGAGAAGAATATATTTTCCAGTTGTGTTTTTTATTTTTGACAATCTTTTAAAGATTTCCTCCTAAAGCAAGGAACCTGTCTTTAAAAAGACCTGTTTAAGAAGTTTCCTCATGATAAAACTAAAATACATGTCTTTATCCTGTAAAGATCAATCATGTTTTTATTTGCTTGCATGTACATAATGATTTGACCTAGTGTCAACTTCAGGTCAGCTTGATGACCCCTAAAAGCCACATCTACAATTGATTTTCCTTATCACCTTTTACCTCAGATGCTGTTAATTGGTTTAGGTTTTTCCTACATCTTTACAATATTGTTCAAAATAGAATATATTATCTTGCTACAGGCTGTAGCTTTGTTAGTTCTTATCATCACTTCTAAATAAAAGTTATTGAAATAAACTTTTAGGAATCTCAAAAGAATTGTGGCAGATTGTGTAACCATAAAAATACTATAGGTTTCTGTAACAAAGCTGTTAATAGTTTTAATGTTTGGATTTACGTCATTTTGGTTATATTCACAATACGCTTGCAGAGATTGCAACCCTGATAAAGTATCAGGATACAAAGCCTGTTATGGGCTTTTAGGCCCCTGAGTTTATAGTATGAGATGTATCATCTGGAGGTTGAATTAAAAAAACAATTACATTTGCACATTCTATTCCAATGCACATTTGGTATTGATAAACTGAATATATGTAGTTAAACACACCAAGGAGTTTGATATGTTTATTTATTAGCCATGGGTTCCAAATTTCACAGGTTTTCTTTTGAGATTGTGGTTCACAATGAAATTACAGTATGCTGTAAATCTACAACTTTACAACATGGCTGTTCTCTCAGATCCAATGACTGGCCTATTATCTCTGTGCCCCAACAGAAATCAAGATTTAGCAGGCCAAGCTACATTTTTACCTTTATTCAACTGAGCAGTTTCAAATATTTCAATTTCATCCATTCTGTTTTTTAGTATTCTTAGTTCCAATCCAAGTTTTGGATATTGAATGCATTTTAAAATCATCCAATGACAGCCAGATGCATTAGCACACGTTTCTCTGTCTTCTATAGAGGGCTGAAATGACATTAGATGGAGCACAGGTAGACAAGGCACCTTTATCTGCTGTGCTACTGAGTAATATAAGGTCAGTTTGGAATAGCTAAAAAGGAAAGATCAGAAGTAAGGCACCATTTTCTGCTACTGCTAATTAGAGGACAAGAGTTGAAAAAAGTGTGTAGTAGTCTTGTAAGAGTGTATCAAAGTTTTATTTCCTGTTACTGCTGAGTTACAGTGGCTTTAAAAAAATCACAACTTTTATTTCAATTTGCACACATTTTTTCTATTGATTAAAACAAAAGTTAACTAAAAAACCCAACCTGTATCTACATGATTGTATGCATTTTTGCTGTCACGGGCATCCTGTTCAACCATGTGTGGGCACTTTTCAGCTAAAAAAGACAGACGTTAAGACAAATTGAGTCCAAAATCAATTCAGGACAGATAACTATTCATGCGTGTTGAGAAATGGTGTGCAGGTAGTCCCTGGGTTACATATGAAATAGGAATTGTAGGTTTGTTCTTAAGTTGAATTTGTATGTAAGTCATAACAGGTACATTATTTTAATAAATGCAATTCGGACAGATGTTTCAGCATATTATTAGGCAGTGAAATGTCAGTTAATATATAAATTCCTTACTGTGAGTTAAAAACAAACAAAGCAAACGGAGCCTACTTTAAGGAGCCTAGACATTCATTAACTTCTGGAGCAAGCTGTGCTTTGATATGCAAGAAAAACAGCTGCAGAGTTTGTCTTGGTCATTAAAGAGTTAGAAGATGTTACAGATCGGCTCAGCTCTTAGGATTAACCACAACCCCATCTGTGTTTAGCAAAACATGTCCTATGCAAGACATGCAAACAACCCCCCTTCAAGCCTCCATCCTGCACACGAGTGAGCTAAGCCCTGTTGGTATCCAGGAGTCATTCGTATGTAGGATGTCCTAAACTCAGGGACTACCTGTATAACATTCTAAGGTGTTTAGATGGAGTCCTTAAATGTATAGTTCATATAACTTGAAAAAAAAGGTGGGGATCCTTTATTGAATACCCAACAACAGTAGTCCAAATTCTTCTCTACAGCAACTTAAGCAGTAGTAAACTTGATTAGTATCTGTATGTGACAGGCATGACCAGCTGCAAATGGCCTTTTCTGTTTCTTCACATTGTTGTCATATCTTGTGGTCCCATACCTTGGTAAAGGTTTTGGCTGAAGCATTTACATTGTCATTCCCTGATATTTCCATATTTACTTGCATGGAACATTTTGTGTAGTTCTTATCCTGTCTGTATTGTGAAATGGCCAACTGATTGAGTTTGTCAAAACTAAGAAATTAGTTCCCAGCCATTTTCTGGCATCCCCATTAAGCTTCCCTTTATTTTGAAAGTAGTGGAATATAGTTACTGGATGAGGCATGTATCATCTACTTGATCATTTACAACTGTTGATACTGTTGAGATGGGAGTTGGTCATGCAACCAGAAATGGAAGGAGTGTACAGATCAGGACACAAACATTCCATATTGTGCATTGTACTTTTTAAACAAAAATATAACATTCCATATAAAAGTTCACTTGTTTGCATTGACTTTGTTAAATAATTGTATATAGGATATATTAAACTGTATCAGACTTATAATTTGTTATATGTTATGCTGATCTATTCTTTTCTTTCTTTGTTCAGTTAAATTTTTATATATATATATATAGCTGTGCCAAGTCAAATACGGGCATCTCACAATAGAATCCTCAGTTTTTAGTCTTTTTTCTCAACATGTAACAGATGCCATTTAAATGTAGTGTGTATTTAGTACAAAACGTGCCAAGTACAGCTGTTCACAAGTGGCTTTTAGTCAACAATAAGGGGCATTGTGATGCCAAATTGTGACTGAAAATAAATCAGACCGTAAGGGTAGATACCAGCTGGCTTTAATCCTTGCATACTTTCATCTAGGCAACAAGAATCAGCAACCAGTGCCCCAAGAATAATGTATGTGCATTTTTCACATAAAAAGAATAAATGAAGTATGTATGTAATAATGAATATAATAATATATTTTATGGTTTAAAAAATACAACAGAAACGATCTATGTTACTACACTTAAAATAGATATAAACCCTTTTAAAGTGTTAATTCACATCATCATGAAAGCAATGCACTGCAACTTTGCATTTCCATGTATTACTACAGAATGGGCATGATTTACTACAAGTACTCCAAGGCTGGAGAAGATGGACTATCATGGGAGAACCTGGGTGATCCAGCAAACCTGGAATGAATATCATAAAAATTATTTGCTATTAGATGGGAAATGTTTTCAGTCCTGGACTGAGTTTGCTGGATCATCCAGGTTTTCCCCATTATAGTGGATCAAACACTTTTGTCAAGACATAGAAAAAGTAACAAAATGGTGAAGAAAACTAGCTAGGAGGAGTAAGAAGGGAAAGGAGCATCTTTATTACATTTGGACCTCAGTCTGGGCATGTGTTAGGAGGGTAAACATTAGAAGCGCAGTAAAATTCAATTCAGATCAGTCTACAAATCCAGTTGGGTTCAGAAATTAGGTGTCTGACTTGGTATATTTTATGAACCATACTATACCTGTCAATGAGGAGTAAAGAACAGCTAAGCCAATCTTACCACCAGACGATGATGACACTGCTATTGTGCACTTGCTAGACATCTTGTGGCCTGGCCTTACCAAGCAAGAGGAGATTACTAGAAATAGAGCAGATGGATGCTTGACAGCTTGAATTTGGCCAATAGTTCTTCTATTCACATGCCAACCATGCAAACCTAGGGAGCCCAGACGTTTTTGATCAACACATAATAATACGTCTGGTATGTCTAAAAGAAATAATATTACAAAGCAAATATTAATACTTGAGAGGTAGGAGCACATATATAAATTACCAGGACAATTTAGCTGGAAAACCAACTTAAAAAAAAAACTTAAAAAAAGCACAGAATTCCTACACAGTTAATCCTATAGTTAATTTAGCAACAGTGAGGAAGCACCTCCCCTAACAGCCAATCATCTCAGCACTGCTCATCTCTAATAATAAATAAAGCTTCAAAAAGCCCTCAGTCCCCATATAGAAATAATGAATAAGTATGTAAACTGTAATGAGTAAGTGGAATGATTTTACTTTCCCAAAACATTTTTTTAAGTTATTTAGGGTCTCATGTTAACTTTATGTTACAGTTATTATTAAATATTAGCATAACTAATATAACATAATTTCAGGTCCTTAATTTTTGGTTTGGACAAAGCAGCGTTTTCCTTTTTTACCTCAAGGAGCCCCTACAACATTCATAGATCTCAGGGACCTCCTGGTAAAATTATTAAATATAAATTGTTATACCTACAACTCATGGTATCTTTGCTTCCCTAGGCAAACAGAGAAGGAAAGAAAAGAAAATATCGGCAGGTAAGTATTAAATATATATATATATATATATATATATATATATATATATATATATATATATATATATATATATATATATTCCCTCCTAAAAGGATTATGGACTTTTTTTTGTGATATGGTATGTGAATATTTTAAATTCTAAAAAAGAAAAAATCTGATTAAAGAATCAAAATAGCAATTATTTTTAGGCTTCCAGTTACAAACACTAAATTGTATGCTCTTAAATTTAGAAACATAAGTGACCCTAGAACCAAAGCATTTTGTTCTCTCTCTTTATGATTTCTAGAAAAAAAGACCCTGTCACCAGATGGCATCTGGCACAAACAGTTTCCTGTTTAAACAGTGAATTCTTTCCAATTTTGAGAGAGACTTGCTTTATAAAAGAACATTTATTACATGCACAGACCATTAGTGCATCACTTTTCCATTAGCCCTTTTCCTGCAGTACCTTCCTGAACTTAATATTCAGTATTCATTTAGCGTGCAACCAGTTTATCTGATGCAGAAAAAAGCACAGTAAAATGTTTTCTTGATTAAAAAAAAAGAGAACAAAATTATAGAAGAACCAAGTGCAGGTTCAAGACTGACATTTGTATGTATTCATTAAGCACATTAACTTTAGATTTATGACATACGGCAAATTCACAGTATAATAACGTTAGATGACATTTGCAGGAACACTTGCTGCTTGGTAAACAAGAATTGATATGTTATTAGTTGTGCTTACAGTTACATCGTCTGTGCCGTCTTCAAATATTTCCTCAAAAGCTTGTGATTTCCATGGACTATTTATTTGTAGCTAAGGAAAAGTTTGCACTGAAGTTTATTTTTATTTTTTATTTACTTTTTTTGATGTCTTCTGGTCGATTGAATAATTTAAAAGTGAATCCTCCTGATTGAATATTAAAAGTGAACAGTAATAAACATTTTACCTCAATGGATAACTGAAATGAAAATTTGATAAGAGAAGATCATCAACTCCTTTATTGTATCAGCCTCAGTATCTCAGACCTTGGTATTTAAAAAGCTTTAAGCCATAAAAAATGATCGACTAAAAATTCTATAAAATATAGACACTGTGGGTAGAGTGTTAATTTTCATACTTTACTTTACTATTTAATTCTCATTCGTATCTTTTTATCCTCTACCTACCTTTACTCTTTTCTTTTTTTTTGTTTCTTTTGCACCCCTCTTTCCTTTTGTGTAAATCAGGGGTCCCCAACACCCGGGCCGTAGACCAGTGCCGGTCCAGGGCCAGTGAGTTGGAGGCCACAGACAACAGGAGGCAGGAGCGCAGGCAGCAGGAGTACCTGTGGCCCTCTTTACACTGGTCTGCAGCGTTGTGTTGTGTTACAGTACATATGTAATAAACTCACTTTTCCATTCAATTATAATTACTGGACTATCATTGTCAATTGTTTCAGAAAAGTTATGAGCAAAATTTTTATCTAATAACAACCACAATTAAGATATTAGTTAATATTGTGGGTTCCCCTTAATTTGAGTGAGGCAGTGAGCGTGTGTGACCCCTTCTTTTATATCTATAAAAGGTCCTTTAGAATTTAGTATGCCCTGTGTTGTGGGGTCTGCTGCTGGGAGGGTGCTTATTTGGAATCTGGAAGTCCCATTTAATAGGCCCCCTTTTGGTGTATCAATCATCCATAGTGGGCTCCTTTACACAATGCTGTAAGGTGAATATCTAAACTGTGGTGTCCTTATTTCAAAGTTTTATTTAACACTTTCTGGGAATATGTAAGGACTACTATATACCTCTGTACTCATTCCTGAAGGGGCCCCTTATCAATCAGTGATGTTCAGCTTTTTTCGTTTCAGGCCGAATTACGAAAGTTTGGGTTAAATTTGTCACAGACCTGAAGCCAAACACCAAACATCAAGTTAAGCTCTAAATATATATCTATGCCATGCAGCTGATTTAAGCTTTCATGTGTAATATAATCTATTGCAAATGCAGCAGCAAATGTTTATTGCCTTCACCTTTTTGTATATATAACTTAAAAGAGAACTCTTCTATGTACTGTAACCCAAAACAAAAGAGAGAAATAAAAGCAAACAATGTACTGTAAGTTTTCTTTCGTATTCCTATGTACTAACATGATATAATATACAATTAATACGTTCAGAAAGGATTTAGAATATCATATGCTTAGGATATTGATGTCATCCTATTTGCAAAACCTCCCATAACCTGGGAGGAAATGGGTATGAGTTAAATTTTGGACACATAAATATGTAACAATTTACATTAAAAATGTTTAAAAGACATTGGTATATGACATATGTTTCTTGTACAGCAAAGTGTGACAACATTTCAAAGTCAATCAACTTTTACTAATACCATAAACCAATTTTTTTTTCCTTAATTTTCTTAATAAAATTACAAAAACAAGTTAATTTTATTTATTCCATCTTGAAATGTGTATTGTTATGGTACCCTGTCTATAAACGTAATTGATTTTTATTGTTACCTACTTCAAATCAATTTCAAGAAAACTATTTTTTCATTTAAAAAATGTTGCTTTAGAAGACTACCAAACATTTCAAAAAGTTGCAAATGTTACATTTCATCTAAAAGCTGCATCAGTCTGTAGAGGTACCCTGTCCTTTACAAAAATGTAACCTTGTCGGGAAGCCTTGCTCTATGATATCTGCAATAAGGGTCAAAAGGTCAACAAATTAATAATTTGTAATTTTTTATAATAGCGTCCAACCTGTGCGTCCAAATTAAAAAAAACAAAAACTATAATGAAGTATGTTTGCGTGTTCAGTTAATGCCTCATAATGTTAGGATTATTGGCTCTTCAAATCACACCAATATGCACCTCTGTGCAGGTCCTTGTTATTATTAAAATAAAAGTGTAAAAAAAGGTTCCAAAACAAAGCAAAGGAAAAAGAAAATGTAATTCAAATATAGATTTTTATAGTGACAGAGGGGAAGGGGTGTAAAGGAAGGGCACACTAAATATTAATGCCCATTGTTTTAAAAATGGAAAGTCCAACAAGCTTACATAATTGTCAAATATCCACAAACTTTTGGCCTCATAGTTTAACCATTTTCCTAATACTATGGTTTGCATATTGTCTTTCTCTTTACCATAGCATGTGCAAAAACCAAACTGAAACAAATGAAATATATATTTGGTATACTGTTGTCATTGTAGCACATTTTAATTTTAGACATTTATAAATACCAATAGTATTCATTGCATATATTGCAAAGTAGCAGTAGAAAATAAATGACAGAGTTGAGCATGTGTATTTTACATGTCAGGTATAGCATGGGCAATCTGAAGAAGTGATGAAGAGTATTGATTTTAAGATGGAACATGTTATTAAGTAATTACTGCTTTTCAAGCTCCATCATCTGCCAACCACTCTTAATGAAACTTCTAAAAATAACACAGTCATCACAGGTCATAATGCATAATCGTATAGCCTCGGAGTATTTTTAATCTTACCAGTATCATCCCGCCACACTGGTTCATCTTGGCGTCTCAGTTTAGTATTCAGCAAGCTAATTCATTCTGCTGCTGGCAGCCCTGCATTAATGATCAAGCTACAAAGATGAACACAGTCTGCATAACAAATGTGCTTTTCTCAAGATGCAGTAAATACAAAGTGATTAACATGAAATAACTTCTCAGCCAAACTGCCTCTTGTGTTTTGAGAGAATACCTGTGTTTTTATTTGTTAAGCAAGTTTTAAAATAGTTTCAAGAAGTTTTTTCTTTTAAAATAACATTTTTCCTGTAAAATAACATTATTTTCCTTCCGAACATATTTACTTATTTTCCATGAGAAGCACAAACAGTAAAATAGTTAATTCAAAGAGCTATTTCTCTGTAATGAATTAACTAATAAAAACAAATATGATTTATTCTGTGTGCCATTTTTGTATAGTTGGAAGCTGAATTGTTCATAAAATGTTATTCAGCTGCATGGTGATAGACTAGCATGATTGTATATTACTTGATAACAAAATTCTGCATGTTACATTTTATTAAAACTTTGCACATATATAAATGTTGATAACATTTTTAGTAAACTTGTCATATGTCTTGTCACAAGCCAGAAAAGCATCTACTAAATTCTAGGTTATAGGTCCATGGTGCTTCTATAATAAACTCCTGCCCTAAAAAGTAAATCAGGCCAATTATAAGAATTGTTTGATATTAAATGACATGCTATTCAGGTTCAATTAGGGAGTTTGATTAGTTTGCCTTGCCTGATCACAGATAAATTCCAGTGCAAAGGCTGTAATTTACTGATCAACCTAGGAATAACTCTCTAGAACTCCCTTATTTGTCGGGTTCCTTTCTTCTCAACACTTAAAACAGCCCTTAAAAAATTAACCTACAGTCCTTCTGTCTAATAAACCTTCACTACTTACTCACCATGCCATAGCCCCCTTATTGGGCCTGATTTATTAAAGCTCTCGAAGACTGGAGAGGATACACTTATCACTGAAGCTGGATGATCCAAAAATCTGCAATGGATGTGGTCCTTAATTGAAAACATTTGATAATAATTAGAAAATTACTTTATTAAATCCATTCAAGGTTTGTTGGATCACCCAGGTTCACTGATGAAAGTATATCCTCTCCACCTTTTGAGAGTTTTAATATATCAGGCCCATTGTGTATAACTTTCCCCCACTCCTAACTCTCTTAAATAGCAAGCCTCTCCTCCTGTGTCATTGTTTTTATTTGTCTGTCATTTGCAACCCCTATTTAATGTACAGCACTGAGTATGGTGCCCCTTTATAAGTACAGTTCAATTATTATAATAATATTGTGAAACAAGGCCACTGGGAATGGGATAAATTAAAAAAAAAGGATGCCCTGTTGACCTATTAAATAACAAACATTCATAGACCTAAAATTTTGTTGGTCTGAGAGACACGTTAAAGAAAATAGTTCTTAAAATTCTAAACAGGTGGCTTAGGGGCTCTACATAAATTAGTGAATCTGACATCCATAAAACATTTTCTGGTAGAAAATCAATCACTGCCATTCAAACACATAGCAAATTCCCCACCTGGAAATGGACCATTATTACAGAGTTAATTTAAAATACATACATTTTACAACCAACATGTGTGCTGGGATGTTGATACTGTGTTTCCGCGATGATAAGGCATCCCCATCAAATAAGCCACCCCCCGATTTTTACTCAAAAAAATAAAATAAAGCACCCCCCGCAAATAAGACACCCACCGATACCTGCCACTGTGTGCCTCTGTGTGACTCCTCGATGCTGGCTGCAGTGCAGAGTGAAACTGAAAGTAACTTCAAAGGACAAGCAAGCTGCTGATCCCTGCCCTAACGGGGTCTGTTACCCGGCCGTAGAAGCCAAAAAAAAAGTGTGTCAGTGAACAGAAGGGGACAATGAATGGCACAGAGTGATCAGAAGGGGACAATCAATGGCACATGAGTGATCAGAAGGGGACAATCAATGACACAGAGTGATCAGAAGGGGACAATCAATGGCACATGAGTGATCATGAGTGATTTTCAACAATAAATGTGTACTGTAGTCTTCTTCATGGAAAAATAAGACATCCCCCTGAAAATAGGACCTAGGGCATATTTTGGCATTTCAAAAAATATAAGACAGTGCCTTATCATAGGGAAAACAGGGTAGTACTTTTAGTGGAGGAGATGAGGAGTGGATGTTTTTCTTGAATTCCTTCATTTGACCAGTCATTCTTAAATCTGCTCTTTGTAGTGGACTCACAGAGAAGCCAGGTCCTGGGATTGGGAGCAAACATAGAGCATGACTGATATGTAGAAGTGATTGGAATGAATGTACATCCACCCAGATTACTACAAATGTATACTTACACTTTTACAGATTACTATAAAGATGAGGAGGAACGTTAAGACATAACTGCTTGCTGGCTGCTGAGATTTTACACTGCATACAAAGCTTAGTAATTATTATAAAGAAGATTGTGAACTTGCATGCAAGTTTCTCTTATTGCACAGGAGACATAGCCTGTCTCTTTTGCAATACAAAACCTGCTTTTTTGCATACAGTTCCAATTTTAATGAACAAAAATAAATTAATTTGGATTTAATGGGCACAACTGGTGCTTCTGAACAGAATGTGGCATGCCATAGGGAGACTTCTCTAGTATTTAGTGTCAAAAGAAAGACTTTAAAGCCCAATTAGGTTCACAGAAAAATACATTTAGTCAGATAAACATTGTACTAACAGCTTCACAATCATTGGGCTTGATTTATCCAATTTCTCTAAGAGTGGGGAGGATGGGAGAACATGGGTGATCCAGCAAATCTGCAATTGATTTCTTCAGATTAGCAATTGGAACTGGTAAAATTATCATTTGCTAACATTTGACAAATGTTTTCAATCTTGGACCAATCTTTCCCAAGTCTGCTGGATCACCTACTATTCCCATAATAGTCTATCATCTCCAGTCTTGGAGAACTTTGATACATCAAGACTATTGTCCTACCTCTGCTTACCTGTTGAAAGAGTTGTAATATCATATCATGACATTTCCAAGCCAAAATCAAGACATGCAGGTCTACAGAACTATAAAGAGATAAAAAGAATTCTGTAAGGTTTGAATTGTCCTCTAAAATAAATTTGCCATGATAGCAGTCATTTACCATTTCTTTTAAAAATGCTAGTTGCCCTAATTTTTATGTTGCTACATTAGCTTTAATGAATACTTTACTTACATTCTGGAATATAAAAATAATTTTGACACTCTTCTACTTTTTAAGCATATCTGTTCCAGGCCCATAATGCAAAAAAGTTGGATATAGCCAGGCAAAAAGCACCTTTTAGCCAGGAGTGGCAGATACTCCTGTAATTTTCACAATTCATATTCACTTTAAGATAGTGCACCTTTGCCACAAAACCCAATCCAGTAAATGAAAAGACTGTCTTGGATATCTCACTCTGGGTGCAAACCTAAAAGTTTATTAAAGACTATTGTTTCAATGTTCTCTTTTAATGGTAACTATGTTGTTTATTAGTTTTTAGATATTGTTATTTTCTTGTTGAAATCTGGTATGTTATTTTTTTTATTGTCTTATTGTATTTCCTTTGTATGTGTGTAGTTATCATTTGTTCCTCCCTTTTTGTGTGGTTTGAAGATCCTATTTTAATTTTTCATCTGGTACTAGAATATATGTATTCATTTGTTCCTGTGTTAGTTCTGAAAAATCTGAATAAAAACTAATTTGGAATAAAAAGAAAAGACTTCAGGTCAATGCCATGTATATCATTGTGTGCTTGTAAGTAAATGTCTAAGCTGATGTTGAAAAGCAATTACTAGACCTTAGCTGACCCAAAACAATTTCCATTGACAGTGCATTTCAACCTAATAGAATGTGTCAGCACAGGTGGTGGTTCTAAAAGTACGACAAAGCTTTACTAAAATATATAGTACCAACTAGAGAACTAATGTTTAATGTCAGTTGTGGTCTAGGAACAATCCTCGATGTACACTGTTCGTCCAAAAAAAGTCCCAAATCCAAGATTCATTGCACTCAAATTGTGAAAGAGGGGTTAAGGAGTTTTAAGAAAATTAAGAGAAAAAAATGCAACTCTGGTGCGGAAATAAATGTTATGACATTGCATATGCTTATCAAAGTAAAATAATTCACAGTTTTGCTTGATTACACTATTAAAATACATACATGCAAATATAAATGAACCCCCCATTACTTAACGATCATGTTCACATACTGCTTACTTACCTTTTTACTACTTTAGTATATTGTCCTCCAAATATTTATCCTACAAAAGAGCTTTTTTTTTATTTGTGTAATTTTTATGCCTGTTATGTAAAAAAAATGAAATTGGGGTATTGTATTGTATTCACTTTTAAGAAACATCCTCTTTTGAAGAGCAGCCTTTAGCGCATCAAATGCAGATAATTATTAATAGTGTTTTCTCTACATTTGACATTTTCTAAGGCAAAAGCATCAAACAGAACAAAATTGCATCATGCTCCTCGGAGCTAGCCTAATACTGCCATCTTTTCCAGGCTAATGAAAATAAGGTCTAAGCAGGTTAATGTTGTAGCTATTAATATCTTTAATTTTTTACAGAGTAGCCATTAGTGTTCATTTATTTTACTGATAAATAAAGCAGTGACATAGGAAAATTTTGAGCATTCAGTGATCCCATTTTTGTGTGAAATAAAAAAGTCTTTAAAAGACCCTTTTAGGGGAGATTATCCAAGTCTTAGAGATACTGTACATAGTGCATAAGACAAAACGGTTTCATTCTTTCACTCAGCTAAATGAGGAAAAAAAAGCCCAGATGAACTCATAATGGAAAAGCCAGAGGAGGAAAAAGCATTCCATCCGAGTCATTTGAAATACATCTATTCTGTAAAGTTCCGCAAAATATATGCCCTGGTTCTAGACTACTGAAATCTTCCTTGTCGGTTTATCTTATTGTGAACTGTCAATAAAATGGCCTTCTTGTTCAAGAAAAACTTTTCAGACATTTTTAGAAGCAAAAAGTTTTACTGCACATTCAGTAAAGGGACATAGAAGTGTTGAATCCTTCTTTCTCATGCTATAAAAATACAGCATTTGCTATACAACATTTATTACACCAATTCATTACTACAAAATATCTTCTTAAAGCATACCTGCCAACGAGGTATGAATTGGTTCTGACCCTTTTATGGATCTTCCGGGGCTCTAATCTTTTGAGGCGTTTAATTAGCAAAGTGTTTACCTATCTAGGATTGTGAAAAACATTAGGGGCATCCTTAAACACACAGGGTCTGATTTATTAAAATTCTCCAAGACTGGAGAAAATTCTCTTTCATCAGTGAAGCTGGGTGATCCAGAAAACCTGGATTAAAAGATCTATTCTAGGCTTGCTAAAACTTCCTTCAGCTGCAGAAAGGCTCAGAGCAGGGGATGGTGAGAGAACAGTCACAGCTAAAGTGAAACTGCAGATGCTGCAAACTGCAAGCCCTGTACTGCTGCTGCAAGTGATGCCGCCGAGGGAGTAAACAGGACACGCTGGACTGCTGTGGCTATGTCCCGGTTTGATTCATTTTGGTCACTGCATATATTTAAAATTTTCCTAACCTCCCAGTCAGAATAATGCAAGTGCATCCAAAGTGTACCCTGCCAGATGCTTGGTTGGCAGGGTAAAGGAAAAATGTGACCCCACTGTTAAGTATATATCAAACAATATTTCTGGCATTGTATTGCAAAAAGAAAAGAGTAATGTCTTTGACCAGTTATGTGCTGACTAATGAGAGCTGTGGATCTAATACTGTTCCTTCTTGGAAGTGGACTCCTATTCATTAGACACTTTTCACAACTGAAATGGAAAAACAATGAAAGTGAGGTTGTAAGAAAAGTATGTTAATTTGACTAAATTTCTATAGTTAATATTTCAAGAAGTGACAATATACAAAAAAGGGACAGACAGATATTTTCTGTACTTGTCTAAAAACGGTCTAAGCGTGAATAAATGAAAACTAATGAAAGCATCGTGTTAAAGGAGGGGTGCATCATATTACAGTTTGATTCTTGGGCTTAGTTATTCTGTAAAATAGAAAAGAATAATGTTATAAAGAAGTTCTAGAAATGGTAATTGTGATGAAGCAGTACAGTAAAAATATACAATTTTTTTTGAATTCCACCCAGAAAAGAGCAGTGGATTTCCAGGTATGTGAGGGTGTACCTACATATCATAGCTGTATATCCTCAGATGACTGCTAGCTTAGGGAGATTTGCTGATATCTAGTGATGGGGATCACAAACAGGAGGATTCCCAGGGCTGCAAGAATGATTGCAGCCCTGAGAATCCACTGAGATCCCGGGGCACTAGAAGTCAATTAACCTCTAGTGCGGGGGGATGGCAAACATGAGGATTCCCCGTGGCTGCATTCATTGAGAACAGTGTGTGATCCCCTACCTCTTGTGCCACGGATCGCACACTGTTGTAAAAATCAGGGAATTTTTTCTTTAATTTAAAATTCGACCTTGATCGGCAAATTTGCATTTCTTGCTTAAAATTTTGGTATGTGAGAAAGGCCGAATTCGCTGCTTGATCGAGTTTTAAAAACTCGCTCGCTCATTCCTATTTATTAGCTTTTCAATATGTAGTATAGAGAAACATCCTTAGATAAAAATTAGTGTTGGTGTTCGAATTCGGGTTGTCCTTATATTCGACCCGAATATGGCTGTTCGAATTCGGATAGACCCGAAAAACACGGGATTCGACAGTAACAGCTGTGCAGCTGTCCCCATTCATCACCTGCAGTGCACTGTATTCTTGGATAGAGTTTCTCTATTTAAGAATACATAGTATAGCGCTGCAGCAGCAATCGCTGTTGCCGTGCTGTGCTTCTACTATGTATTCTTGGATAGACATTCTCCAACCAAGAATACAGGGCACTAAAAGTGATGAATGGGGACAAGTCCCCATTCGTCACTTGTGGTGCCCAGAAAAACGTAGTGGAACTGCAGAGGTAATCTAGAGAAGATAGAGAAACTCTATCGAAAAACACAGTACAGCGCTGAAGCAGCAATCGCTGTTGCTGTGGTGTGCCTTTACTATGTATTCTTGGATAGAGTTTCTCTACCCAAGAATAGAGGGCACTACAGGTGATGAATAGGCACGAGTACCCATTCATCACTTGTAGTGCCCAGAGATTGTAGTGAAATTCAGAGGTGATCTGCAGTTC
>NC_092858.1:131904518-131906250 GCF_032062135.1 Pyxicephalus adspersus
AAATTCAAATTCACATTTTGTATTGGATTGAATACAAACTCCTGTATCCAATCAAATACAAAATAATACAAAATAAACACAAATAAATACACAATCAAAGTTTTAAAAATTACCAGTTATTCCTTGGATGGCTGGTGTGTAACACTGTGTCTTCTCTTACCTTTGCTGATTTTTGCCTAATTTTGACCGCCTGCTGCCTGCTTTGACCTCTGCCTGGACTCCGACATCTCTGCCTGCCTCCTGCTTTGACCTCTTCCTGGACTCCGACATTTCTGCCTGCTGCCTGCTTTGACCTCTGCTTGGACTCGGACATCACCGCCTGCCTGACCCCTACTATGGCTTCAAGCTCCAGAAGGCATCTATCCACCCAACTGTTAGAACAGTTCACAGACAGCGAGAACGATCTGGAGTCACTTGTGGAGTCCACTGATAGTGAGGGAGCTACTGGAGACCTCTCATCGGAGTCTGAGACCGAGACAGCAGGTGAAAGTGATTCTATGGAGGTTAGTGATATGCTTACCTGGTGTGCGATTGACACCCGTCAGGGCCCAGCCTGCGCCCCCTAGGTTTCCATTTACTGGGGTGCCTGGCCTGAAGGTGCACTGTGAGCCCCACCCGCTGGTCTACCTGGAGCTATTTCTGAATGGCAAAGTCATTTAGAAAATAGTAAGTAAATAGTAATAGAGAAGAAGGACGTCTGCATGATGAGCACTATTCACAACACCGCCACTGTTCAAACCAGAACAAGAAGTGGGAAAGACGTTCAGAAGCCCCAGGTAATCATCGACTACAAGTGCACAATGAGGGGTGTTGACAGAGCCGACCAGGCCATGACTTTTTATCCAGCGGTCAGAAAGCAACAGAGGAAGTACTATAAAAAAAATCTTTCGCCATCTAGTGGAACAGTGTTTGTGGAATGCATACATTCTATTCAAAAAACAAAATGGGAGTGGGCATGCGCCGCCCATCCAAGCTGGCTGCTTGCTGATCGGCTCGGAGCTCCCCGGTTCCTAGTGAGGCGCCCTGCTGCAGACAGACTCGGCAGCCACGTCCTCCGCAGGCAGCCTTCTTCTCTCCTCACCCGGCTCTTCAATTTGCGGTGATGCGGAAAGCCGGGAACAAAGTGAAAGACCGTGTTTCCCGGTCTCAGCCTGTGCGCCCAGCCCCCAAGATGGCTACCGCTCTGGATCCACGAGGCTGTGAGGCCCCAGGGGAGATGAAGGGAGCAAGCGGCTCCCCTTCAGGTACAAGTGGGATTAGAGGGGACAAGGGGGGAGAAAGATCCCTGCCCCTGAGTGCTCCAGAGGAAAGCAGTGACATGCTGGATTCCCCTAGCCCTCAGATCACTGCTTCACCCCCCTCTCCAGGACATTCTCCTGTGGCTCCCTGTCTATTCAGCATGCAGGGAGAGGATTCTGCTTCACCTGATCATAGCCTTCACCAGTTTGATCACGGTTCCAGATTCTCAGTTTTGAGCCGGGTCCCTCCAGTATGTCCTCCCCTCTCTTTGCTTCCAGATGCAGAAAATCGGCTTTATTTGAATTTGGCTGGCCTTTTGCAGTCCCAGCTAGCGAAAGCTACCGAGAAAATTACCTCGGGAGTACGGCAGGATTTACAATCACTGGGTGCCAGAATTGATATGTTTGAGAAAAAAGTAGATGAGACGGTGACCTGTGTTAATCAGAATTCCAAAGAGATACAGATTCTTCATGATCAGCTTGAGACCATGCAG
>NC_092858.1:131906589-131952939 GCF_032062135.1 Pyxicephalus adspersus
AGATGGAGGGTCACCAGATACAAATCTTCTCTGACATAACACCTTTTACTATTCAACGCAGGAGAACCCTCAAGCCTCTATTGCAAATTTTGATTGATCACAAGATCAAATATAGATGGGCCTTTCCTTTGAAATTGATTTTTCAACTACAGGGGAAATCTTTTTCCTTCTCATCTTTTGAGGAGGGGGAACAAATTCTCAGAGATCTGGATTTACTCCAGACGACAGAGGTACAGCCTGCTTCAGACAAGGAGGCGTCCACGTCTTTGTACCCGCTGTGGAATAAAACCAAGGCTGCGGGGAAACAAATGGGGAAAATACCTTGAATGTTTGAGCTGGACACATTCCTATGTTACACATTCCTGTTTTCACTTGATACACATTCCTGGAGTTACTTGTTCCACCTGCTGTACAGTCAGTGATGTCCTGATGACTATTTTTCCCTTTTGAAAGCTGTCCAGTTTTATCTTGGCCTTTTTTATTTTTAGTTTTTGATGTCTGGCACTTTTTTCTTTTTATTTTCTTATATGTGCTCTGCTGTTGGTTCAGCTCCGGGACCTTTTCAGTGGGACTGTGACTCCTTTTTATATTCTGCATTGCTTTTTATATGTTGGCTAGCTTAACCCTGTGGTAAAGTGATTGGGTTAGTTATGTCCCAGGCTGGCTGACGAATAGTGTTAATCACCACCAAAGGGTCACTGACGACATGGTTCTCAGCCTCACTGTGTTTTGCTCTACCTTATCAGGTTTCCTGCTATTGGACTGAATTGGGGATGGTGTGGAGTTTGGTCCCCCACGGTCCTTACTGATTTGATCTTACCTTTTTTTATGTTTTTCCAAGGCATATATGCCTTTCTTTTCTCACCAAAATTTTTGCCATGTTAGTATATTTATTTAGTAGCTGCCGAGCCTATAGCTAGCATAGTGTACCTTTAGATAGAATGATAGGAAACTTAATCTAGTTTATTTGCTGGTACTCTTTGCCTCAATGTTCGTTTTTGGGGGGTGGGGATACGGGGGGTTAAACATGCCCTCGTTTTACGAAGAATCCACTCCGGGTCTTATTTAATTGACTTGGCCCGGAGGGAGTTTCTCTGCCGAGATGGAGCTATTGAGAGCTCCTGGAAGCACGGGGGTTGTGGCTCTCTCCCTGACCCTGGGACCAGGTTTGTTCCGGGGGCCGGGGTGGGGCCTGGAGCCTGCTGTTGTTTTGATGAGCATTTTCATATGCTGTGTGTCTTTTTTGATTTGTCTTGTCTGTCCTTGGTATTGTCTTGTCCTCCCCTTTGTGTCTTTCCTGTCCCTAGAGGAAGTACTAATTTGGTTCTTAGTAGTTTACTTCTTTTATGACGACTGATCCATCAGTGGCCCCAGCTGTGGCCTCTAAACTAACGCTGTTATCCAATAATGTCCAGGGTCTTAATTCTCCTGATAAACGGTCCAAAGCATTCAGCTACTATAATTCTCTAAACGTTGACATATTGGCCTTACAGGAAAGGCATTTTTCCAATAATTCGGTCCCCCAATACGTTCATAAAAACTATCCGCTGTTTTATAATGCCACTTCTGACAAAAAGAAATGTGGAGTTCTTCTGTGTTTTCGGAAAAGTTTGAAATTCTCACCCCTAGAGATTTTCAGGGATCCGGGAGGTAGATTCTTAGTGGTGATTGGGTATGTTGGGTTGCATGTGATTACTGTTGTTTCTTATTATGCACCCAAAGAGGGTCAAATGGCATTCTTTCTAGCTCTTTTAGATGAGATTTGGCCCAAAGTAAGGGGTTCCTTGCTTTTGCTGGGGGACTCCAATTTGGCCTTGGATCATATTTTAGACAAGTCCAAACTAAGCAGATATAGGGATCCCCCGAAAAAAAGCCACAATCTCTCTCTTTTATTGAGAAAATATAATTTAGTGGATGGTTGGAGGGAGATGAATCCTTCGGTCAGGGACTATACCTATTTCTCAGCAGCGCATAATCAGTATTCACGCATAGATCATGGCTTCATCCAGTCTTCTATGCTCCCCAATTTACTTGGAGCACGTATTCTGTCTACTCGGTGGTCAGATCATGATCCCCTGGCCTTATATCTGAAGGGCTTTAATAGATCGCAACCTGGGTTTAGGTGGAGATTCAATGAGAGTTTTATTTCTGATGATATGATGAAGAGTGATATAGAATCACTGTTGGGCAACTATTTCCAGATTAATGTAGCAGATGACACAACTCCAGCTATAAACTGGGAGGCTCATAAAGCCTATATGAGGGGTGAGTTGATTAAGATGGGAGCGACACGCAAACGAGCCCACAATAAGATGATAGATACCAGCCTTCAGGAATATCACAAATTGCAATTGCAACACAAATTGACGCCATGTGTTGTTCTGAAATCTCATTTGGAGGCGAAACGCACCGAACTTAATTTGTTACTGACTACCAGAGCTGAAAAATCTTTGCGATGGTCAGCACACAAATTTTTTGTTTGGAGTGACAAACCGGGAAGCCATTCATCACCTGTAGTGCCCTGTGTTATTGGATAGAGTTGTGCTTCTTTCTCTATCCAAGAATACAGGGCCCTACAGTTGATGAACGGTGATCACCTGTAGTGCCCAGAGATCGTAGTGGAACTGCAGAGGTAATCTGCAGTTCAGCTCCATTGTGACGTCACGTGGGAAACTGAACTGCAGATTTCTTCGGCAGTTCCTCTACAATATCCGGGCACTACAGGTGATGGATGGAGACTTGTCCCCATTCATCACCTGTAGTGCCCTGTATTCTTGGATAGAGAAACTCTATCCTTCATGGAGCCTTCATGGAGCTTGCGCAGTGGAGGGGATACATATGAACAAATGTTTTCTAGAGATGTTACAACCATCTAGAAGTGCTACAACCATGTCAATTCTCTGAATTAAAATATTTTCATACTACCCTTTAATACTAAAGCAGTGGACATCAATAATTGCAAAAGGCGCCATCCAATAATTGTTAACTTCTGGAAATTATTTTTACGAGTACAGTTTTAAAAAATGGACAAATATGTTGGGATCCAAAATGTATAGCATTCTAGCTCCCTGTACCACTTACGTTTTGTTAGTTAGAGCTCTGGAGAAGATGGGGGCCCTGGGTAATTGCTTAGTTTGCCTTACCCTAAAACTGGCCCTGCCACTGTTATATAATGAGACAAATTGTTATTAAATTTCAAAACTCTTTTCCAAACTGATGGTAAAATCTTCATTCCTAAAACTGATGTCTCTTTGCCCCTTGTACAGTTCTTCAGATAAGTTCAAATAAAAAAAAAATAAAATATAGCTTTAGTTAGCACAAGGAAAAGTTAAAACATCTTTCAGGTTTTAATGATGTCTTTGCCCCCTTGGGAAGACTGCTGCAGTGTTACCTGCCTGTAATGAAATTTCCTATCATTTGGAAAGTAATCTACTTGCTTACAGTTGTGTCTCTAGAATAGGAAGTTAGGAACACTGTCATGAACTAAAATTCACAGGCCATCCCTCTCCTTTTTCTTGGACCATCTATGAGAGTGTTAACTTTTGAAGCCCCTTCTGGGCATTAAGCAGTACTTATATTATAACACTTATAAGTGTTTCTCAACCTGGGTTCCTCTAAAGATTGCTAGGGGTACCCTGAGTAATGAACAATTTTGTGCCTCCCAGGTCAGTTTAGGGGAACCAAAACTTCATTAGCATATTTGAATGACATTCTTCCCAATGGCCAGCAATGTAAGAGGCATTGTTCCCTTCCCATTCTAACCACCACACTAATGTACTGTGAGTTGTGGATATAGTAATTATAGAATGGGTTACCTAGGACCTGAAAGTGATTTCAAGGGTTATCCTTTGATATAAAAGTTGAAAAGGGCTGACTAACAGATTTCATGGCTAAAGACTATTCACATGTGCTGGCAGCATAACCTTATGTTTCTTATGTTTATTTGCAATTTAATTGATCATCATACCATTTTGTTGTAATATATTACCATTCTGCAGATTTTTTATATATCACTTTATGACATCAACATAAATGGCAATATTTATTTTATCCCTGGATCATTAAATATTAAATTATAAGAAACTAGGTGCCGCACTGATCCCTATATTTTGAAGATATGCAATTTACAACTACCCTTTGCCTTTTAATCAAATTTTTACTCATGTAAAAATATTCTTCTATAACCAGTCATGTTGATTTACTAAAAGAATACAGGCTCATCACCTACCAGAGTATTTTTTTGATGCATGAAATGAAATGAGTGTTTTGGAAATCTTCAATGGGCTATTGTTAGGAAAAGTATCAAATGCTTTAGCAAAACCCGAATATATTACATTAGCAGAATTTTCAGCATCCAGATTTGTACTTATTTCTAATTGATCACATTAGTAAGAAACATCAGGGGTTAGGCATGTAACGTAGCAAAGGGTATTCCCCCACTGGTTCTCCCCTACATCCCACAAAATGTAGGCTGGCTCCCGCATAGCCAGCCTTGTTGTGTATGAAAAACAGCACAACATGATTTGCCAGGTGTGATATGGTTACAAAAAAATATATTATCAAAAATACATGAATTAAAAAAAAATAGCAAAAGAGTTGATTTTTTTTTCATTGGCTTGAGCATGTTTGGATTTTTGTATACCCTATTTATTGAGCTAAGTGAAAATTTCCTGCAAAGGGGTAGTTCACTTAGCTAAGTGAACAGCCTAAATTCCAATAATGAATCAATACCATTGTGATTGATTTACAGAAGGAGAACAGGGTGTTCATTTACTTTGCAAAATTACTTTTCACTTAGGTTTGTTATTGAGATGAAGCATAGTGCAAATTTACCCACTGCACTAATATGTGCAATGAAAAAGAAAAACGGTATTTTGCCTGCAAATTATGAAAACAATAAATTCAGCGCAGTTTTACCTTATCCACTGAGCAAAAATTCAATTACTAAATAGCCAATAAAGCTATGTTAAGAAGTAAATACACCCTTTATCATTTCTAAAGTTTTACATATCAGGAAATATTTTTTAAAAAATCTGGTTTTCAACAGGTTCTAAGCATTATTTACATGTAAACTCTGGTGTAAAACAAAACACAACGGATTCAACATTGTTTACACAAAAATTAAGCCCAAATGGAGAAGCCATGTATTTACTCTATTTTTTTAGGAGCTACTAAGGAACACATTTTTAAAAAAAAATCTGTTCTGAAACACAAAACCTAATAATTGAAAAAAAGTGTACTTTCTTTTTCTCATGACTGTACTTCAACCTCAACCTAATATTTTAAACCATGCTGATTCTCTGATTGAAATCTCTGATCTGAAAAATTGTATATGACTTTTCTGTATTCTTTCAAATTATTTACAAACTAAAAAAAAAAATCTTACCAAGATCTAGCTTTTTATACTTAAATAATGCTACATCTGCTGTATGCAAATTTCGAGGGACTGCCCCAGATGAAAAACTAAAACGGAGTGATTAAAAAAAACATTTTCAATACAATACAATGTTTTATAATAAAATGTTTTTGGGGTGACACAAGAAAGATAAAACTAAATAGAATCATTATGATTGAAAGCATTCAATATTTAGTGGTATGATAAACTGCTGGCAATTAGCAGTAAATATGTTTCAAAGCTTCCTGTGATGTGACTCAGGTATTGGTCACAGATCCCTAGCATTTACCCCTGTGGATTAATGATGGGTGAGAAAGAAATTGCATATCTGCCAGGCTGAATGACCTTACCTGATAAGACTTTTCTATCTTTCTTGGAGCAGGTGAGAAGGGCAGGCTGTGCACAGCGGGTTGTTTTGTCAGCACCTTAATGAGAAAAATTGACCTGTTTATTCACCAGCTGTCTCCTTTAGTTCTTAGCAAAGTCATTCCTGCATCTTATTGTGCCAACAGTTTTATTCTAATTTCAACAAAGGAAATCACATTTCTAAATCATCTTACCTGTGCAACAAGCCCAGTTTTGTTACCAGAGAATATAATAATAATAAAAAAAATTGTGTGTTGTGTCTATACATTCACTGTTGTTTTTATTTTTTTGTATATTACTTTGTAACTGAGACATGATATGATAGGTGAGTATCATATCAAATTATTACTACAAGCAAATTATTAAAACAAAACTCTAGTTATTTAATGTTCTAGTTTGCAGCCCAGACTGGTAAATAACAATACAAATTATAAAGATTTTGCTGCAGTATTTATCTCCTCTCCAAAATTGTCCACTACACAGCCTACCCACCACTTGAAGGTCAGGAACCACTTATTTCCGTACATCCAGATTCATTCCAAACATTCAACATTTTCTTTAAAGAGTTTGTCATGGAAGAAACTCAAAACTAAAAAAAAAAAAAATTACACTTATCTTTAATCCCTCAGAAATGTCTGATCACTCTGGGGGTCTGCATCGTCCCGTCATCCGTCCTGGAGCCGACTCTCTGAGCGCCGCCATCTTCATCATATTTTCCGGGTTCTTCAACCTACGTCACCCAACCCAGGGGCGAGATTGGGTGACGTAGGATAAGAATCGGATGGGCAGGATGCGCAGAAGGAGCACCCAAGAGCTTGAGGTAGGTATCCCCTGAGGCTTTGCGCTCCCATTCATTCCCGAACACTCATGCAGTTGAGAATATGGGGGCAGTGCTGCAACCTTTTTTTTTAAAAAAAACGCCTAAAAAAAAAAAAACCTTACCTTGCATAAAAGTGTTGTCTACCCTTTTATGTAAAGTGAAAATCTAGCGTTTAGGTACGCTTTAAGAATACATTACAATACTGCATCAGCGTGACTGATGCTGTTAGTATTGATTAGTATTGATAACTTTCCACTGTCAGACCTAAAGACTGTATTGGACCAGCTAGAAGTCTCCTGAATTTAGGTTATGCATGAAAGATTTAAAGCAGGACTAAACCTATGATTATTTGCCTATCCCCATTCCATCACAGAGTGCTTCCATGTTCCTTCTTCTTTGCTTCCTAAAGACAACCTTCAGCCATCATCATTGGCAGCTCAGCAAAATTTAACAGCTGAGCAGCAATCGGGCAGAGGCAGATCAGTAATTGCAGCAGGGACATTTCCTGTCCTTTTATACAATAACCTGTCTGAATCGCCAATGTTAAAAGTGGACTTTAGTTTTAAAGAAAGAAAAGAAAAAGAAACAAGTTTAAGTTTAAGAAAGTTTAGGGTTAGAGTGGGGGAACTGCAGCTGAACAATTTTTTCGGCAAGAACAAACTATTCATTCAGCAGAAATATATGATGGGAGTAGCCATTTTCTGCCTTGCTACAGATTTATGGGAAAAAAACTTTGAATGAATTTATCTTTGCTGCCTTAGAACTAACACAATCTACATGAGCCGCAAAATGTCTATTTCTAGCTGCAACTTCCACATACATTTGCGTATTGTGACATTTATTTGTATTATTATTATTATTATAACAAAAACAGTTTTTATTGCCAACATATTAAAAAAATAATAAAGCAATAGCAGATCACACAGGGGACATTTAAAAAACCTCTCTAGGAAAATTCTAAAGAGGAGTATTTTGTCTTCATTCTTTGATGGGTCATCTGTCTTAAGGAATTGCCCAAGTCCAGTTTTGAGGGAGGAGCTGAGATGAATTATTATGGAAAGGATTCCCATTTAGTTTAGGGACCTGACTCAGTCTCATGAGTTATACAAAGTGGGTATATGGAGTATTCGGGACTCACCAAGATTTTGATACACTTTTTATAGTTAGTGCAGTGGTCTGATATTGCACTTGGAATGCATACATAGAAAAATCCTTCCTGTCGAGGTGGTGGTGAATCATATTCTGTACACGAGGGAAAAATGTGGAATTTTGAAAAGTAGAGAATGGTGTAGGAGGCCTGGATGAGGGCGTGGAGGAACATCAGGTCTTCCGTCAGTATTCTTCCCTTTTCAGGGTAAGTGGCTTTCTCTGTCTGTCCCTTATACACTCCTTAGATTTTGTTAAATGGATTGATTTTTAAAAAAAGAGCTACACACATAGTGATAGGTTCATGCTTCTTGGCCTTGCTTAGAATGTTAGGATTTTTTCTTGTTTGTTAATGGTAATTTTTTTTCTTTGTTCTGTGTATTTTGGTAAATGGCCCGTGATCATAAGTTTTGAGTTTGGCAAAAAAGCCTGATATTTATTTTTTTCATTATGTATACATTGTAAATATTGCAAAGCTGTTTTATGTGTTTTCAAAATTCAAACAAAAATAAAATGTATAATCTTTTTCAAACTTTTTAACAATATACTGTATATTATAATATATATATATATATATATATATATATATATATATATATAAAATCAAATTATTAGGCATGTCAAAGTAAGGTAACACAGCAGGCACAGATGACAGATGTGTTTTACAAAGGACAATGGCAGATGTGTTTTGCTAGGGCAGCTGTCAAAATATCATAGAGATATTATAATGAGCCAAAGCGAAAAAGTCAGACTTCTAATGAGAGGCAATTCAGTACATTGGGAAAAAAGCCTAAAAACATGTACTAAAGATTCAGAACAGATCTATTCCTAACATCATTTGCCATATCATTTTACTGTGAAACTAACATGCAATTCTGCACATTATCTTTTGCGCAAAATCAAGTAATTATAACACTTTTGTTTCATTGTGTATAGACATAATATAGCAGGTATCTGATGCTGTCATTATATCCATTTAGTTATTGTAGAAGTTTCTAGCTTTGTTCGAAAAATGTTCATTTTACAAGTTGATATAGCTTAGTTTTATTCTATTTACCATATTTTTGGACTTTTTATATCACTTTCTATATATTGTTTCTCAACAGTTTTTTTTACATAGGGGAACCCTTTGAAATACTTTCAGGTCTTCAGGGGACCCCTGCTATATTTACTATATCCACAGCTAACAGTAGATTAGTGTGGTGGTTAATTCGGAAAATGCCTCTTACTGTAAATTGCTTAAGGCAAGCCTAGCAACTTCTGGAGGAATCCTAGGGTACCGGGGGAAACCTGGTTGAGAAACAATTCTATACAGTAAGGATATCCACTATTTAAGGCTTCGCAAACCTGGAATGGATCTGATCCAGGATTGAAAACAGTTGCTAGAAAATAGCATATAATGCATATTCTATGTTTTCTGGATTACCCAGGTTTGCTAGTGAAAGTGTATCCTCTCTAGCTTTGGATAGCTTTAAAAAATCAGGCCCATTGTGTTGATCTGTATGCTATACCAGTCTAAGCCAGCATAGCATAAATCTTTGTGCAGAATCGATAGGTCATCTTTTCATTCATTTCAGGTCAAATGACCAATGGTTGAGTTGAATTTGTCACAGACCTGCAGCCAAATACCAAACCTAAAAATTACAGCTGTGAGTTTGAAAATGTTAGACACTCCGGGATTTTTACGGACTGGGGACAATTTTTTGAGGCCTGCAGTGTATAGTTTCAAGCTTTCCAGGATGACCAGGGGGCTAACATCAACCATTCTGAAGTCTCCTCTTCTAAGTTTTGATTTGAAATGCCAGAGGAGGTACATGGTCAGTGTCAAATGCCCTGTATGGGCCCCTTTCCACTACTAGGCCTCATCACAGCTGCAAGGGCTGTTATAGGTAATATTATGCCACTGGGTCAGCTGATAGCCGCCATATTGTCAGTGTAGGTTAAAAGTCTTAGAGGAACTTAACGTCAATGCCATTGCCTGACTTTTCAAGCCTATTTGCTGATGGTAGTATGCTTATTAGTCCTACAAATAATACAATTTAAATAATAGACATAGCACCTCAACTACTTTTACATGGTTTCCAAAAAAAAAAATGTTTAACTGAATCTAGACCAGTTTGCATTTTCTTATTCTTGGTATTTAGAATACTTCTATCTTTTGGGAAGTACTGCAGTTTTCACATTTTCCATGAGCCATGTTGGTACCTTAATGAAGATCCCCAACAGTGCTCCTATAATGGTAATTAGATCTAAGGAATGACCGTTAGATAAAATGTATGTCCATCCAGTTCATTCATACTTGATCATACATGCTTCATCATTCAAGTTTTGTTTAAAAGCTTGTCTAAAACTAAAATCAAACGTATTGCAGCTTATATCATTAGATGTGGTGGCTATATACTTTTTTCATTTTCAGGCTAAGGTCATCTTGAGCATGTACTACAAATACATGTTACTTGCTTGTGTGGCAACTGTGGCTACCCCTGTAGATTTGACAGACAAATCAGTGTAAAGACAGGAAGCTAAATAAAGAAGAACAACCCTACGCAACCACAACATCTAAGGACTGGTAAACTACAATATATTAGATTTTGGTTCTTGGGTTTAGATAAACTAACACATTCATAAATAAACCTACTTAAGGTATGTAACTATTTTTACATTGCATGTATTTAATTGGATGACTGATACTGTAAGTATTACAAGGTTATGTAAGGCTCCCAGCTTTATAATATTTCTGAGAAATTAAAACTAGTTCTAGATGTAAATAAATTATAGTTTCAAATATGTCAAGTATACCTACTTCAGTCCAAAAATAGATGAAAACATTTATTTCCCAACCTGTTTGTTATTCCCTATTATTAGACTTCTGTAAGTTTTTTGGCTATGTTCCCAGACCAACACATTGCTTTAGTTTGCTAATGTAATATGTTATTCTAATATTTTATATTTCAGTGTGCTTGATCTTCTGGTGTGAAGCTGCTGGGAGGTCAGCTACAGGTGTCCAGACACAGTGTAAAATCAAAGATCAACTTTATATAAAAAATAATTTTGATTTATTCTTTTGAAAAATTTGTTTATATGTATGTTTTTTTAAATTATATATGTGGATGAGGAAGCTTTATTATATAGATAAACAAGTTCTTGTTCGCTGCACTTTTTATTTGGCAAGTCCTAAGTTGATTCATTAAATATAGTTGTGACTGAGCCTTTACCAAAGTGAAATAATCCTTTGAATGAGAACTTTCACTTACCTTAAAATTCTTTTGCAAAACTGATAAAAAAAAATTACACTCACTTTTAGTTGCACAGATCTGTAGATTAGCTATCTAACATACAGTCCTGGTTTCTTGCTTTGTCCCGGCACGGAGGAAGCTTCAGGCACCATTATCTTTGTTGGTCTTTTTCAGCCTACGTCACCCTAACTTGCACAGGTGTGAGAGCGGGTGACGTATTTTGTATTTGTAAATTAAGAAAGTGCCGTTTCTTTAACAAGCCATTGTTTCAGTTTAGGCAATAGGTCCCAAAGGAAACTGTTGTAGAAATGGTAATTAGTACTGTGATATTGGGGATAACATTAATTCCTGATCTCCCCTTTAAATATAAAAAATTGTCTTGTCTTTGTTTTAAAACAGACAAGGGTTATAAATTTCCCCTTACCAGATATTTCTTGATCTTCAAACCAGCATCTTTCCAGACACTCTAGTTTACAACACTCATTGTAAAAGTTGAAGTTTTGAGTCTCCATGTGTCTTTAAACTCCGATAAGGCTAGTAGAGTGGCCTCTTATTGAACTCTGAGCTGTATTCTGAAACAGTTTTATTAATAATCTTTTTATTGCCAATATACCATTCTGTATAAAGTAGTAGTTGGGTGATTTGTAGCTGGATGGTTATGGTGAGCATTTTAGACCAAGAACTATTCATGAAAGCCTGGAAACCATATTTAGCCAGTTCTGGTGAACCAAAAGTCCCAGACATGCCTAGTTTGGTCTCTGTGAACTTCGTATTTTGTGGTAATTAATTATCTGGGGGTTGGGAGTTCATAAAACCTGTATATATGAAATGATTAATATTGGGTGAAACAAGGGCATTTTGGAAGTGTCCACAGAGCATCATAATCCATGTGGACACAGCCCCTGAGACAGCCCCCACTCTGCTGTCATTGGATTGTTGTATTAGTGTCACCTCTGTTGTTGGCATAAAAAAAGTAAACCTAACAGAGACAGCTCCCACTGATACCATCTTGTTTCTAAGGACAGCGGCAATGACACATTGAGCACTGCAGGGAGCCCAGTGACTCTGACTAATAACTTTATACAGCAACCTGGACCAGGGCAAACCAACTATACCTAAGTTTATTTTCACAGTTTTCCCTTTTATTTTACGCTGTTGCTAAAGTTCTGGTATTGTTCTTTGATTAGTCTTTTTTTTTCTGTATTTGTTTTTGCACTGTTTTTGTATGTTTTTACTTTGTAAACACCATAAAAAGAGTAGGCTGAATCCCTAAATGCTCTAAGTAGAAATAGTGTAACTTGCCAACCTGAAAAGGTACTATAAGCATTGTGAGTGCTGAGACATCCTTGTCTGGAGTGCAATGGGTGACACAAACAGTATTAAAGAAGCAGAATCAGAACTGTGGTTGTCAAGAGTAACGGTGAGTCCTTCCGTCTAAGCACGTGGTGTTAGTCTACCTGTGATGGTGTGTTGGGCAAGGGGTAACAGAGTGGTTAACCTGGCCCCATGATGGCCCCTTCTTAGCCTGCTGGGGCGTGTACTGTTGCTCAGGGTGCTCAAAAGTCTATGCACAGGGGTGTGGGCTGAGAGGGCGTCCATCACAAGTACTACAAATGTGTATTTTTTTCCATATATCTCGGTATAAACCTGAATTAAAGTACTTACCTGAATTTAAGTTATATGCAGACTTAGATGAGTATAAAAAAAACTTAACTAGATAAATGGGATATATGATGGCACATAAAAATAGAAACAAAAAGAGGGGAGTTTTTTATATGTGCCATCAAATATCCTATTTATTTAGTTTAGTATTTTTTTATATTTATAGGAAATGTCCCAGTAACAATACCTGCAGTAGTCATTACTTACTAATCATGCACTGAAGAAAATTAGGCTCATCACACATATATTCTAACAAATATTAATATTAGAGTATCATTCAAAAAGATGGCTAAAGTACTGTATAACTATCTCGTAATGACAGTAGATCCTAATGATCTTCCAAAAAGTTCATCTTTGATAGTAGGTGGGGACTAGTTATCCATTCAAGGTTCTTCGCAGTATAGCATGACTGCTTCATCAAGACCTGAATTTAAATATATATGTGTTGTTGGAAAATCTATTCAATTATACAACTATGTGAAAAGCTTTTTCTTATTTACTTATTACTTAATGCAGAGGTCCACAATCTTTTTCGGCCACTAGGCCATTTATGGTGTGGGCAGGAGCACACTAGGTTAGACTCTCTCTGAGCCTTTCACTAATGGCTCCGCCATACTAGGAACGCCCCCCTGAAGGGAAATCCGTCTCTTCCATATGCATTGCTGAGGAGAGGGCATGTTTACTATATACCGCGGCCGGCGTTAACATTTCTGCCACTGCAGTAAATAGGAAACATAGGGAAGAAGGGAGCCACAGCAAGAGGAGGCTCAAGAGCCGCATGCGGCTCCGCCTCCAGTAGTTTGTTCTGGCCTAATCCCGACCGGTAACCCGCTGCACTGGAACCGCGCGTTGCCGGCTGGCATTAGACCGGATTGGCCAGGGGGCGTTAGGATGGAACAAACTACCAGCTAGGCCGTATCTGGCCTAAAGGCCGGAGTTTGACGACCTCTGACTTAATGGGTTAACATTCTCAACTCATTTAGTAAATGATGTCTGAATGTATCTATATAGTTGATCTTTACCATGCATACATAATATGGTCTTGATAAACTAAATACAGTAAAAGGGATTCTGTTGTCAGGCCATTGATTTTAAAATATCTCTATCAGATTATATTAGCATTTAACATAATATAATCTGTGTGCACATCAAAAAGCCAAATAAGCAGAATCGAAGGAACTGAGCTAGTGCAAATTTTGGAGTAACCAGATTTTCCTGCAAGTTCAAAAGCACATTGAAACTAAGTCAAAAATAGTTTCACTTTGTGTAAGTCTCCCCTTATTTAAAAAAAATCTCAAATTTTTTTTCACTGTTTATGGGACTCAGCTAACAAATATGGACTCAACTAAGGAATGTAAAAAAAAAATAAATAAAAGCAGGAAGTAAGACACCCGATAACATACTGCATGACTAATGTACAGTCCTTCCTGTATATTGTATCATAAAGTGAGGGAGAGACATAGCTTTGACCTTTATAGGGAGGGGCTTCAGAGAGAAACACAGAGACAGAGTGACACAGAGGGAAACTCTTTCCATACCAGTGTCAGTACGGTACATGTTCCGTATGGCTGTGAATTTGAGAGGTGTAACTTATAGCATTTATTCTTTACATATGAATGGTGCTTCTCCAAAAATAATACTATTTTAAATAAATGCCAATCAAGTTCAACTGTTGCAAGAGAAAGCTTCCATTAATAGCTTGCATAATGATCAGCTAATTCAACCATACTAATTTAGTACATGGTGTAAAATGTGTAAAAAAGATTTTAGGTAAAATGTAAGTTAAGTTTTAAGTTAGGATGAAACATAAAGTAGAATACTTGTTTGATTTTAGTAATAAGGTGACAGAAACAACTTCTACTTATGATGTGAGACACATCTTAATTATTAATAGGATACCATGCAAATGCAAGACCTTTCATAAAATATTTCTAAAGTAATTAGATGTACCATCTTGTAAGTCAGTGTGGTGTGCATTTACATATTGCTGAGGCACACAGTGCAACCAGAGAAGGAACAAAATATTCCTTTCAATTTATTACCAGTAAGTAATGCATCAAAATGTATAAAAAAAGATTTTGTTTAATGTTAAAAAAATGTTAAACTTTCCATTTTAAATGGCCTTGCCATGAACACATATGGACATAAAGCTATATCTGAACACATTTTCATTCTCCTAAAGGTTCCCAAGCTCCTGCTTTTCTGAGAAAATTTCTACATTCACCCATTTATTTTTAATATGTGAAGAATAGGGCTGCCACAGGCTCAACAAACAGGGCAATTGACAGATGTTCATATTTTTTTTCATGTAATTAATGCATTTCACAGCTAAAACTTACTCTTTAAAACTGTTCTTGGCTTCTGATTGGTAATTGCTGCCACGTTATAAGATGTGTCAGTTTCACATGGCACATTTGTGTTTGGTATATGAATGCAGTGATGTGCAGAATGTTAAAATGAATTACAAAGATCTGACATGTATCATATTCACATGTTAAGAAAGACTGTGGTAGTATAAAGTGTAGTTCACTTTGTTATGATTTTGGTGTGTTATGATGATTTTTTTTTTGGGACCTTTTAAATATTAACCAAATGTATTTTTACATTCGCACTTAGACATTCAAATCCACTGACGGAGAATTATTTGTATTTGTGATAGCTTGAATATTTCTGCCTTTTACACCATTATACACCATCTAGAGCTATGAGTAGATTAATGTGTATTCAAGTCATGTTTCAACCTGGTGAATGCCCACCACCCACTTCCCTTTTCAAACAGGTTCCATAAAGTGTATGTTTTCTTCTTTTTGTATACTCTTTTTTTTAATTAGGAGAAAAGAGATTAGCAATGACAATCATTTCTGAGATTTACAACAACAGTTGAGCAGACAAATTACTGAAGTCAGAATAAAGGAATACAGTGGTACCTGCAGCTACAAATGGCCCTGCTAACAAATTTTTGGCTAACTTAAATTTTTTTTCACTGTTTATGGGACTCAGCTAACAAATATGGACTCAACTAAGGAATGTAAAAAAAAAATAAATAAAAGCAGGAAGTAAGACACCCGATAACATACTGCATGACTAATGTACAGTCCTTCCTGTATATTGTATCATAAAGTGAGGGAGAGACATAGCTTTGACCTTTATAGGGAGGGGCTTCAGAGAGAAACACAGAGACAGAGTGACACAGAGGGAAACTCTTCTCATACCAGTGTCAGTACGGTACATGTTCCGTATGGCTGTGAATTTGAGAGGTGTAACTTATAGCATTTATTCTTTACATATGAATGGTGCTTCTCTGCTGCTTGTGTGCAGGATGGAGGCTTGATGGGAGGAGGGGGTGGTTTGCATGACTTGCAGAAGAAATCTTTTTCTAATTACAGCTGAGGTTGTGGGTGATTTTAAAGACTGAGCTTTTCTTCAACCCTTTGTAACCCTTTAATGACCAAGACAAAATCTGCAGTTGTTTCTTTTTGCATATCAAACCACATCTTGTTTCAGAAGTTAATGAATGTCTAGGCTCCATTAAAGTTTTTTTTTTTTTTTTAAGCACAAAAAACAGCCATTTGGGCAGCAGGAAGCAGGAAGAAGAAAAACCTGAGACAAGGAGCTTCAACAAACAGAGCCAACGGTCAGAGCCTAGAAAATGTTGCACTCTACAAAAAGAGTAATCTGTAAAACATTTCATCTTAAAAGTAAATAACATGTTCCCTAAAATCAGGAGCAGTGGAGTTGGTTCCAGTGAAAGATTATGTCACACATTTATTTTCTTAGAATGTCTATACATGATGCTCCTGGTCTTCTTCCTTTTTGCCTGAACAACCCAGGACCTGATATGATTTTACCATGGCTCTATGGATTATTATACTAAGATGAACAGTGTTCCATTGCCCTCTTAGGAACATCTATGGTAATGCACTCTTAGGGGGTAGGAATATGACATCCATTTCGTTATGTTATTTGTATTCTGGGTTCAATATTTCTGGTAGTCATTTAAAATGGAAAACTGAGGGAATCTTGTAGTGGAACATATCGACTGATTAATCCTAATAGAACGTAAACAGTGTAGCCTATATAAAAAGGGAAATGCCATAGACCTTGTGTGGCTCCACACTCTCCATTGACCTCCATTTAGGAAACAGGGAATCAGACATTCCCTCAAACATTCTCTTGTGGGAAATTTCTAGGTCTATGTGTTTCAATGGCAGTAAATGATTCCCATAAGGGAATGTTTGAGGGAATATCAGATTCCCTATTTATATATAGGGCACTAAATATCAAGAACATACATTTTTCTAACCATTATTGTGTTTACTCCATAGTAGATCGGTAGGGTTCTAATTCAGGGCTGTCCAACTCCAGCCCATTAAGGCCACAAACCAGGCCAGGATTTTATTAAAAACTGAACACACCTTACATGTGCATGTTATGCTTGTATGTATCGCTGTTAAAGAAATACTAAAATTCTGTGTGGATCTTGGCTCTCGGGGACTAAAGTTTGACAGCCCAATTCTAACTAGTTGTTTTTGGCTTTTATAGTGCAAACAATCAATATGTTAGAAAGGGAAACACTGCATAGTTAAAAGTAATATATAAAAAAGAAAAAAAGCAATCTCTACAAAATATTTTTCTTCAGAAGGATTTAACTTTGAAAATTGCTCCTATTGTATTCCCTGTATTATAGCTTCATTTCCTATTTAACTAATGCCTTAGGGTTTACAGTTTTAATTCTTTGCAGCCGCAGTTTTAATCTTTTAGATGACAATTAAAGTGGACAGGTACATTATGTATAATACCCCACTGGCATAAAATGACCCATATTTAAATTGTCAAGCAAAATCCCACAGAGATTAAAATAATGTGCACAAAAGTAGAAGAAATCACCAGCCCTTTCAGTTAATATTTTCTATTTTTAAAGTCAGAAACACTCTAATTGTTTTCACTGTCAGAGTGAACTATTATCTAAACACATACATTATTTCTAGACTTAAACAACAGGGATTGATTTTTTGTAGTTTTTCATTTTATGTCTGCCATTATTATTTCAGTTGATGCTCTGTAACTTCACCTTTATTCTTTCCAAATTATTTGTCAGGACCAATTACACTTGCTTTTTTCTTTTTTGTAAACCTAATATTTGTATTAATAAGCTACACAATGGATCATAGTAATTTAAAAATAATGGTGATGTTGAATGTGTCTTATAATAAGCAAGTTTCAACAGTTGGTAGATATACAAGCAAATATTTGTCTAAACTGAAATGAATATTTTATTGTGTAACTCATTTTCTTTCGTTATAAAGTAAAATGATATTTGAAAATATATGAAATTGGATACATAACATTTTGCAGGTTAGTAAAAAAACACATCTTTATCTTCTTCTTTTCCTAATATTAGTTTTCTTGTTCCCATGTATGTGATTATTCAAGCAGTGCAAAAATATTGGGGATGTGTTAGGTGCAATTAACAATGTCAGACCAATACTATGCTTTGCTGGTTACTATGAATTATAAATCCTTACTCATGAATCTCTACATTACAATTATTTCTGTGGCAAATAATTTATAATTCTCCAAAGTGGTGGAAATCTGTGAAAACATGTCTTAACACTTTTATTTTTAGTTTCTTTTAGCCAGCAAATTGTTACCATTGCAAATGTTGATGTTACGCAGTAGGCTTCATCAGTCAATCATTGTTTAAGCATCTTCATTCCTATAGAAGGCACTGTAAGGATATTTTGCCCTCATTTTCTTAGCTGCTGTGAGGTTAGGGGGTGACAGTGTATCATACAGCATAGTGGCATTCATTGATCATTACTAATTTTTGGAATTACACCTAATCTACTAATGTATTATCAGTAAATACATTTTTTATCTGAAATAAAATTTCTCAAAACAGTTAAATCAGCTCCAATGCACAACAGTGATAATTTGTCTGTCCTCTGCTTGCCTGTTGTTCAGGCTGTCACGTGTGGGATGACAGGAGAGAAAGGCAGGGATATGACATCACACCCCTTTCTCCAGAAAGTTCCACACAAGGAGGGTGCCCATTACTTGTTAAGATGACATAGAAGGTACAGATAGTGACGGGTGGCACTGAGAAAAAACTTGGACTAGGTAAGTCTAGTCAAATGTACATATAGTTCAAACTAGTACAAAATATATATTTTTTTGGACACTAAAATTTAAACTTATTTCTAATATTGATATTAGGATTTATGTCTGAAACTATTTGATCATTATGCCATGGAACACTTTAGGTAGGGTCTTCTGCCATTCCTTTCTCATTTCTACCTTTAAGTGCTCCTTTGGGATCCATGTTGGGATTCATGTTTATTTGGCCACCTTTCTTTTTCTGTATACATGGGTAATACATATGTGAACACTTCACTTTTTGCAAATGTCTACTAATATATTAACATACAGAGACAACTTTTTTCTAATTTTGGTTCTGTACATTACCACAAATAATTTTAAAAGAAACAACTCAGATGCAGTTGAACTGCAGACTTTCAGCTTTAATTCAGTGGGTTGAACAAAATTTCATTTTATAGGCTCAAAAGTAATTGGACAATTGACTCAAAAGCTATTTTTTGGGTTGGTGTGGGCAATTCCTTCATTATGTCATGACAATTAGGCCGATAAAAGGCCTGGAGTTGATTTTAGGGAGTACATGTATTTGGAAGATTTTGCTGTGAACATGCGGTCAAATGAGCTCTCCATGTAGGTGAAACAAGCCATCCTTAAGCTGCAAAAACAGAAAAAACCCATCCGAGAAATTGCTACAATATTAGTAGTGGCAAAATCTACAGTTTGGTACATCATGAGCAAGAAACAAAGCACTGGGGAACTCAGCAACGCCAAAAGACCTGGACGTCCACGGAAGACAACAGTGGTGGATGATCGCAGAATCATTTCCATGGTGAAGAGAAACCCCTTCACCACAGCCAGCAAAGTGAACAACACTCTCCAGGAGATAGGCGTATCGATATCCAAGTCTACCATAAAGAGAAGACTGCATGAAAGTAAATACAGAGGGTGCACTGCAAGGTGCAAGCCACTCATAAGCCTCAAGAATAGAAAGGCTAGATTGGACTTGGCTCAAAAACATCTAAAAAAGTCAGCACAGTTCTGGAAAAACATTCTTTGGACAGATGAAACTAAAATCAACCTTTAACAGAATGATGGCAAGAAAAAAGTTTGGAGAAGGTGTGGAACAGCTCATGATCCAAAGCATACCACATAATCTGTAAAACATGGCGGAGGCAGTGTGATGGCTTGGGAGTGCATGGCTGCCAGTGGCACTGGGACACTAGTGTTTATCCATGATGTGACACAGGACAGAAGCAGCCGAATGAATTCTGAGGTGTTCAGAGACATACTGTCTAGTCAAACTAGCTAAATGCAGTCAAATTGATTGGGAGGCGTTTTATAATACAGATGGACAATGACTCAAAACATACAGTCAAAGCAACCCAGGAGTTTATTAAAGCAGATAAGTGGAATATTCTTGAATGGCCACAAACAAACAAACAGCAACTGAAAGCCGCTGCAGTAAAGGCCTGGCAGAGCATTAACAAGGAGGAAACCCAGCATCTGGTGATGTCCATGAGTTCAAGACTACAGGCTGTCATTGCCAGCAAAGGGTTTTCAACCAAGTATTAGAAATGAACATTTTATTTTCAGCTTTTTAATTTGTCCGAATACTTTTGAGCCCCTGAAATGAAGTGATTGTATAAAAAAAGGCTTTAGTTCCTCACATTTTTATGCAATCTTTTTGTTCAACCCACTGAATTAAAGCTGAAAGTCTGCAGTTCAACTGCATCTGAGTTGTTTTATTTAAAATTTATTGTGGTAATGTACAAAACCAAAATGAGAAAAAAGTTGTCTCTGTCCAAATATTTATGGACCCAATTGTTTGATACAATAATATTTTCTATTAGAGTCAATTTCTACTTGATCTCTTGGACTACTACTGATGAATCAGAGATTTTAGCAAAATGCATAGAGAATGAAAAAGTAAGTGGTTTAATCATTGGAAAATGACTCAATGGTATATACAATGATAATTACCAGCTAATATTGTTTTACTGTAATGTGATACATTGTACATATAATCAAGCATTGTTTAATGTTTATTCAATAAAAATAAAATAATGCTTTTATACAATATATTCTGACCATGTAAATGCCTTAAAAGTCCCAAATGGATATATGTATATTTTGTTTTGTTTATTTGTATTTGCAAATATATGAAATGTGTCATTTCCAATGAGCTGGACAGAAATCTTTTTTCATTTTTTATATAGAAAAGTTCTGTATCCACACATCCTATCTGCAATACTCAATGGAGTATAGATCACGAGGAAATCTCATTGTTTTAGTGGGTCTGTTGCAGGTGGAATGACTAGGGCACCTCCTGGAATGGAATATATTTGCAAACCCAATTTTTGAAAATCTTTCTTGCCTTTTATATTAACTATGCAGACTCTTCCACCAGTCTAGTAATATGGATGCTCATCAGGCTACCCTGACTTATAGACCCTATTTTATTAGTGATACTCTGACCTAGAAATTCTGACTGTGTGCATAGAAGTTTCTTGTTGTGTAGTCCTTTAATTGGTTACATAGATTATAGCTGTTGCATTGAACTAGACTGTTGCATTGACTACCTTTTACATTTTTTTATCATCAATGATTTATACAACACTGACAGATCTCTAGGTTTGTTTCTGTATTTTCCCTGGACCAGTAGATGTCTTTATATCACAAACTATCACTCTAAGCCTTCTCTTCCACATGACACACACCTGTCATACACTAATGGACTCTAATAGGTCTTGAAGTACCATTTTCTTTGTCATTTTCAAATATATTTTCTCTCTGACCAGTTCTGAGGTTTGAATAGATTGTCTTGGTTATTTGCTGTACTGTATTTATGATTTGTCCGGAGTGTATTTCCCTAGCTCATGTGATATCTTCTGCCTGTAGTAAGTAGTAGCCTTACAATATTCTGGCCAAATGGTGTCGTGGAAATGCAACTAGGAATTGGGTGCTTGATCAAATGAAAATACTGAAGATGCTGGCAACAGATTTATCAGCCACCTGAACTATAAATATAGATAAAAAATATTAAATGTGTATAATAGGTAATACTAACAATTTATTCATAGAGAAGTAGCTTTAATTGTTAAAATCACATTGCAGTTATGGTGCAGGGATTGTGAGGTTTGATGAAATAGCTCCTAGTGCATTAGTAAAGAATGCATTCAGGTTTGCCAGATAACCCAGGTTCCCCCATGATAGTCCATCCTTTACGGTCTTGGAATGCCTTGATAAATCAGACCCATAGAATGTATGCTGAGGGGGTTAATTAGTATTAGAAGTTTGTCTGGGAGTTAACTTAGGTTAATGTTAGATTCAGGGTTTAGGGGGTGGAGATAAACATGTTTTGTAGTCTAACCAAACAGCAACCCCCCTTCCAGCCCTATTCTCACCTGTTCCCTATGCAGCAAGATAACAGCTGTGTGGTTTATTTAGTGTTGCACATCTTTTCCTAAAATTTTCCAGTCAATTCTTAATATTGAGAACTCTGAAATAGGAGCTGGTATAAATAATATTAATAATAATCAGTATTTATATAGGGCCAACATATTACACAGTGATGTACATTACACTTTAACCTTGAAAGGAACACAACTTTTAGGTGATGCTGAAAATAACATACCACTGTATATAGCAAATAACTGATCATAAGCTAAAAAGGAAGTAGTAATGCTCATATGTTCCAATCTGTACTTTCATAGTACAGCAACAATTTTATTTCCAAAGTTTTTTCAATTTTATTAATTGCATACAATAGCAGCATCATTGAAAGTTGACACCAAGCTTAAAACTAAAGCCTAACTATGGATACGTACTTTTCAGTTTAAAAATTAGCGAACAACATTTATGCAATGAGAAAAAGAAAGTGCTTTAGTGTCACTTGAGAACCCTTATTGTGTTCTATGAATTAGGTTTACAATTATACTAAATACTTGTTTACATTTGTATATTCCCAGGAGGCAGTTCATAAATAAACATTACTTCTTGACCCTAAACTTGGTGCATGATAGCTAAAGTACTTTGTAATTTGTTTTCAGTTAGCTGGTAAATTAGTTAACATATTTTTAAATAATATAGTTTATAATAAAATTCCTGCCTTAGAAATTGTACCACTGCAACTTTTTATCTATATAAACAATGCATTAATAAAAATGTTCATACCAAATTGCAAATAAAACTTTCTCTTTAAATAGGATTTTTCATTTTTTTTTGTACTTAGTAATATTAGTAATATAATAATAATTAATAATATTTAGTTTATTGAGTTTTTTTGTGTTAATTTGTGCTGTCTTTGTGTGCCATTTACCTGGTGTTCAGTTCACTATATCTCAAAAGTGAACCGATGGCCAGACGATGAACATTCAAGTATTAAAATATTCTTAACTTGCAGTAATTGGGCTTTAAATAATCTATTGACTGACGACTACAACTGCAGGCTCTATTGAGCAATTCACCTTCAAAATTCTCAGTGAAACACTGACTAATCAAAAACTCATGCATTCACAGTTCTCCCTACTCTTAGCAGAAACTTGTTAACCTTCTACCGGTAGTATGTTAAAAACAAAAAGGTAGGTGCTTTCAGTGTGGGAATCAGGGTTGAGCGGATAAAAGAGAGAATTACTGTAAATGATTTTAGTGTTTATGTTTTCATGCGGGTACATCAGTGGTGGTTTTGTTTTTATTGCAAAATTGTTAAGGGAATGTTTACTGCTCAAGAAACTGATCCAACTACCGGAATAGTTAGCAAAAATGATAAAAATCCCACATTTTAGAGAAAGAAATTGATGGACAATTTTGTACCATAAATATTAATCATTCAATAAAAAGCTTTACAAAGACAGAAGGATAAATAGTATTTATACCAAAATTGGAATCATTATGAATAAAGCAAGATGGAGAGTGACAAATAAATACTTGTTTAAGTTGGATGTTATGACACATAACCTTTTTATATCTTGTTCAATGACCCCATGAACCATAGATGTTGTTTTTTGTGACGTGTTTCACCGATATAACGCTTCCTTGAGCCAAGATTCATCTATCCATCTCAAAAGCAACCCATCAATATGCACTGATATTGTACATTCCATTGGGAATTTAGCTAGATGTGAACTCCCACTTCCATCAGTCAACATATCTGTTCACTTATTGACTTGAGCCTTGACTGCTTAGAAAGCAGATAAAACTGACTGTGGAGACTTCTTAAAACTGTATTATTGCTGTTCAAGAGCTTTGCCCATCCTGATTGGCCAAGCCAGCATGATATATCCCTCGTACATGCATGCAGTTCACTTATTCACAGCATTCAGGGGGAATGTTGAGATATAAGTATATATAGATGTATGTATATATCATATAGAAAATGGAAGTGATTTAAGTTTAACATTTTGTTTTACTTTACTATCATTTCACTATTTTTCATTTGAAGAGTGGATATTTGGATTTTCAAGACGTAATCCAAGAAGCAGTACATTTTATTTTACTAAAGGCTATGAAACTGATTTCAGTGGATACTGCTGTTCATATTCTACGCATCAAAAAACTAGTTTTTGCTTCAATAATCAGCAATCAGCAGTAGCTACTTTGATATATCATATGAAATCCTCAGAGCAGAGGCTATTAATCATACAGTTCATTAGACTACTGCATCTAATTATAAAATGTATTCAGTTAAAATATACTAAAAACAGATTTTAACGTCCTTGTAATGAAAAACTACATCTACTACACACCGTTGCACTCACCAAGTTAAAATTACTGTTACACAAACTACTTCTAAACAATAATTTATTTGTAAACATATAAAGGAAGTGATTCATATGAATACATTAAAAATAAAAGCAAATTAAAGAGAGATAGTTGTCAGATGTTTCTGACAACTTTGCTTTTTCCTCAAATTTCATAAATATAAAACATTTACTAAATTTTCATTTAAAAAATATACATAAAATATAATATATCAGATTTTTCATTGTTATTATTAATAATATTTTTTTTAATATATGCCACAACCATCTTCTGTGAAACTGTACAGAGTATAGTTTAGACAAAAGTTGGTAAAATACATACATAGTTATTTATATTAATATTATTATTGTTATACAGTATTTATATAGCGCCAACATACTACACAGCACTTTACAAAGCCTATAGTCATGTCACTAGCTGTCCCTCAAAGGGGCTCACAGTTTAATGTCCATTTCTCAGTCATATGTCATTAATACAGTCTAAGGTCAACTGTCAGGGGGAAACCAATAAACCTAACTGCAAGTTTTTGGAATGTGGGAGGAAACCGGAGAAAACCACGCAAACATGGGTAGAACCTTTAAACTCCATGCTCCACCAGGATAGTGTCCTGGCCAAGATTCAAACCTGGATTCGAACCTGGTATAGAAGTGTGCTAAGCTCTGAGCCACTGTGCTGGCACAGTACAATATGAATATCCAGCGGTACAAATACAAAACTTGTAGAAAGTAAAAATAATTATTTTTTTTTTTGTGATTTTATTTAAAGAGTACAAGTTGCTGATTAATTTTCGCCAGTGTAATATTCCAACTTTATACTTGGTATTGGTGAAGCCAGCAACATTTCTTATTTTACCACCCTGCAAGGGTATATCCTTCACTCTATGACACTTTGCTAGGATTTCAACACTTAGTTTGTACCCAATCAGAGGTATTATATAGGTGAATTCATCCTGCTACACAGAGAGTGAGATGGAAGTTTGTACAGTGGTGGAGAGCTGCAAAGGGAACAGGCTGAGAATAGAAGGATGATTTAGTTTACAGATACAATCAAGGCAAGGCAAATCTATACACAGGTGACAGAAAGAAAAAAAAAGTAAGTATATTAGGTTTAAAAAAACAACAGGTGGCTTTAGAACAATAAAAGAATAATATATATATTTATAAGCAATACATGTTACATTTCCTAAACCTTCACTGCGGGTGAATTTTCCAGGTGCATGTGTTTTAAATGACAATGATTAATCACCAGGTCAATGTGACATTCATTGCTTAATTATGCCCCAAATGTATGGAATAACTGACACTGTTAAGCAATGTCCTCATAAAATATGAAAGGTCTAATCTCTGGACTTATTTTAAAGGATATGTAAAAAAAAAACATATTTAGTGCATTCTGGACAAGATGTTCATTTTCTTTACCTTTCAACATGCTGTATGCATAGAAAAATAAGTTTTGATGTGCCAGAAATGTATATTCCTATCTTTTTCTTTGACATAATGACACATATCTGAATTCTTAAGCACATGTTATTTCTTAACGATTACAAAGAACATCTGTCCATATCTCCTCCCTCTCATCTCCATGATCTTTTCTTTGTGTGCAGAGTAGGAATGAGCAAGAATGCCTCTGGCATTCTCGCGAAAATTTCCTTGAACTTCCGAAAGGGTCTGCGAAATTTCGCCAAACCGATTTTGCTGACCCATCCGAAGTTCCTGGAAATCATTACAGGAGGATGCATGAATGAATGCAGCCCTGGGAATCCTGCTATGTGCGATCCCCGAGCAGTAGAGGTTAAATAGGGACAAGTCTCCCTATTCACAACCTTTAGTGCTCTCTGATTGGCTGAGGAAAGGAAAATCCCGATGAGCCGTGGCTGTGTTCATTGATCAGCACAGCCCGCGGGACTTTTTTTTTTTAGAAAAAAAATTTTTAAAAGGAAAATTCGATCTGGATTAATGAATTTATACTGGCTGTTCTCGCTTACAATTTTGGTAAGCGAGAACGGCTGAATTCACCATGAGATTGAGTTTAAAAATCTTGCTTGCTCATCCCTAGGGCAGAGAGGTACAGAAGGTTATTAGGTTCCAAGATTTTGGACAAATTGAAGATATATTTTGCACTTAACAAACAAACAAGACACGTAATGATATAATTAGCAGTCCAAAGGTGAGCTTAAAACAAATTTTAATTATTAAGGTTTTCATATATAAGGATAGTCCCCGGGTTACATACAAGAAAGGGACTGTTTGTCGGAACAGGCACATTATTTTAATAAATGCAATTAGGACAGATGTTTGTCTCAACAGGGAGACTCAATTAGGGAGTGTGGTATCAGTTACTGTATAAAGTCCTCACTGTGAGTTAATCACAAACCAAGCAAAAAAAAAAAATCTTTATGGAGCCTAGACATTCAATAACTTCTGGAGCAAGCTGTGCTTTGATATGCAAAATGAAACAACTGCAAAGTTTGCCTTGGTCATTAAATAGTTTTAGGAGCCTGAAGAAAGAGCTCACTCCCCTAAGATCACCCACAACCTCATCTGTGTTTAGCAAAAGATTTCTTCTGCAAGTCATGCAAACCGCCCCTCCCCCCTTCAAGCCTTCGATCTGTACACAGCGAGAATGGAAGCTCCGTTCGTATCTTGAGGCGTCTATATGTCGGATGTCCTTAACCCAGGGACTACCTGAACATGTTACGATTCAGGACAATTTGTTCAAGGTCCATAGAGCCACTACCCTCATACACCTGGACCCATCTATGCAAAGGTGGAATAAAATCAGATTTTTTTTAGAGACACACACATCTTTATGTTTTTCCTAACTCCTCTTTCTTTTTGTCCCTTTCATTTTGTAAGATAATTTCCGTGCTTTATTCTAAAACTAAAATCAAGAAATTTTAATGGAACAAATAACCTAACCACAAAGTATCTTGTGTGTTTCTGATAGTTGTTTTTTTTTGCCTCTTTTTACCAAACTCGCAGATATGACAATATTTAATTCATTATATGAGTTGAAGACTTTGCACACGAGGGATGAACTGCAGTGGGCATGCATGCATACTCACTATGTCTTACCAGTGGATACGCACGGTTCCATACCTCGTGGGGATTTTTACTCTTCCACACGTCTCCTACTTTACTCTACCAGCTCTCCTGACACTGGGGGATTGCCTACATTTCACCAAGTGCTGGTATGGATAAATTTCTTGCCTCCCCTGCGACACAGAGAACGCAACAGAAATCCACTCAATGCAACAAACCAGGAAAGATGGTGGACGCTGCACCTACGCGGGATCAACATGAAAATCTTAGCATGGAGGAGGAATCCTCCAATTTTTCATAACCTGAACTTGAAGCACTCGATTACCCCAAGCTGGTCATGGAAGTCTCACAACAACTGCAACCCAGCCTGCTTCAGATGATTAAAGTTACACTGGCTTAACATCTCAAGCCTGTCACTGAAGCAGTGGCCAAGCATGAGGGTGATATCCTTTCATTATAACAACAGGTGAGTGCTGTGAAGGACAGATTGGAGACAACATAAACTCAAGGCAAATCTGGGAGTGATAATTACAATGCTTTATTGGAGAGAATCACAAACTTAGAAAATCGAGTGAGACAAAATAATGTTAGAATTTTTGGTACCCCGGAATCAATAGGACCACAGAAATTACACACATTATGCTCTGCTGACATACTAAACGCCTTGGGTTCAAAGTCCTCTTTAAAGGTAGAGGGTGCTTATCGGGTTGGTCCTCTCAACTTTCAGAAATCTACTCCACAGCCGATTATAGCCCTCTATTATGATTTTCAGTATATAATTAATTTGGGCATACCACTCTCAGGCACACTTTTCTTCAGATGAACTTTGAATACTACTATTCTCTGATTACTCTGCTGATACTAGAAAAATGCCCAGGACATTTTTGGCCACGTGTAAGTTATTTATTGCCAAAGGGATCAGGTTTGCACTGTTATTTTCCTTAAAACATTTACAGCCAGCAGTGGCATCCATACATTTAAAGACCCTCAACAAGCAACCACCTTTGTTAACACGCTTACTGATATTTCTTCATCTCCCACTTTGTCAAGTCCATGCTCTCCTTCCTCACCCAAGTCTCTTCAACATTCTGTGGAGCATTCATCATGCAAATCTCCAGGTAATATTTGAATGTTCCCAACCATTTTTATCACAGATAGTAGGAGCTAATGTCTTCAACATATGTGGAAGTTCTTTAGGTGAAATTTTCTTAATGTTCAGGTGAGTGGACACTACTTAATGACCTTAACCATACCTATCCTTAAAGGTTATACCACCACAGGTGGACATAGACTGCGACGGTTATATCTGCAACTTACCAAGCTATTATGGCTATCAAGTTAACAACAATGGAAAAATACCTGCCTTGCCCAACTCATATTGGGAAAAAAGGTCTTTTGATAAATTATTTAGTCTGTTTTATTATGGTGAGTGCTTTACAGCATTTTTTGTTTTTTTTGCTTGTTTTTATCTTTTCAATAGTTTTGTTTTTTTGCTTTCCTACACAAAGAATTAAAATGTCTTATGTTTGCTGGATCCCAACTTCTGGAGGTATACAGGGCAGCTCTGCTGGGACACCCTTGAACAGTGCTGACACCCTTGAACCCACGATTGGGCAGTACATTCTACACTGTCCAGGATAGACCCCACCTTGTTGCCTGATACTTTGCTATCCTGATCTGTACACATTGAAAATTACCCTTTGGTAATGTCAGATGATGCTCCAGTATCTTTTGATTTTCAGGAGGACAATAGGAGGATGGATTCTGTGTGGCGCTTTCTCTCGTGCTTGACGAAGGACAAAAAAAATTTCAACAATACTTAAAATACTGGTGGATGAGCTTTAAAAGTAACAACACAATACCTAAATTGGATCCAAAATATACTGGGATACGGCCAAGGCAGTACTGTGAGGCAATATTATAGCCCATTGTTTCAATTTATGCAAGCAAACTATGCAAAATTATATTGACACATGTGCCAAGGTGAGGGAGACATATAACCTATATAAATCTTCCATGCTCCCTGGGGATGGAGCAAAATGGAAACATGCTAAGCACATCTGCAATGTTTGGATTACGAAATATGACCAACTCTTCAGATCCTACAAAGAAGCAAAGTTTTTTGGTTTTGGCAATAAGTCTGGAAAACTACTTGCCAATCTGGTGAAAGGTCACATGAAATTGGTGGCGGTGATACGGGACAAAAGGGCTTCCTCTCATCATGCTCCAAAGGCCATTGCCAAAGTGTTTGCTACCTTCTATGAAAAACTTTATTCTTCTCAGGGATGTGATTTGCAAGCAGGCAAAACTTTTTTACAATGCTGACAAAAGTTACCTAGAAATATTTGAATTCTGAAATTACTCCTATGGAGGTACTAAAGATGATAAAGTCATCTGCCTATGCCAAGGCACCAGGACCATATGGCTTTGCCACTAAGTTCTAACAAATTTTGTCAGAGAGTTTATCTTACACATTCGCCAATTTATATAACACTTTATTCTCTGACCATTCTTACCCTTCTTCTGGTCACTTAGCATATATCAAAATGCTCCCTAAAAAACAAAATAATCCTTTTGGAGCCTACCATCCGATTTCCCTTATCAAGATGTAAAGATGTTGTCTAAGGTTTTGGCGGATCACTTGGCACAAGTTTTACCAAAATTAGAGGATCAGGCACAGTCCTGTTTTGTAATAGGTCACTCCACCACTGATAATATTTACAAGTTGTTGCTGGTGCTGGAGTGAGCTAGATTGTCGGACGCCCCCTTCCCGTCGACAGCATAGAATGGGAGTGGCTCCATTTGGTGATGCAGAGATTCGGCTTTAGAGACTATTTCATATCAATCCTAAAAGCCATGTGCTCTTCCTCGAAAGCACAGGTGCAGGTGTTAGGTGTACTTTCTGACCAGTTTTCTTTACATAGGGGCACGAGACAGGGGTGCCCCTTGTCTCCCCTACTATTTAATCCTCTAGTTGAGGTCCTCTCAACAACACAATTACTTTAAAGGTCTCTGCATTGAACATAGAGAGGTCAAAGAGAGGTTAGGGGAGCATTATTTGCTGATGACGTCATTTTATTTATGAATAATCCAAAGAAAGATTTAGTGAACCTTTTTGTACATGCTACTGTACACTTACATTACATGTTTAAATATATTTTTTTATTTTTTTTTAACAGATTTTTGTGTTTTGTTATTTAACGTTTATTAATAAATTTATTAAATTTATTAAATATCGGTGAGTTATGCCTAAGAGTTATAGCCTACAATGAAAACTACTTCTCAATTCAAAAGTGTGTACCGCTTTTTGCATGGAAATTTGCACAGAATTAGACTGCTAGGGAGGTTAAACACTCAAATGTCAACTTCCGGTTCCAGCACCTCATAGGAAGCAACTAAGATCAGAGGCCTCCACGTACCTTGTTAATATTCTGCTTTAAAATCGGCGATACACACGGATTTCACCCGTTATAACTCACCTGTTGTTAGCGCAACCTCACTGCATGGATACGTTTCTGGAGAAAACTCCTCCTAATAAGTCAACAAGCCACTCGACCAAGCAGAATAGTAAGAAGGGGAAAGAAGCCAAGATGGCCGCCGGAAAAGATACAGCAAATGTGAGTACTCAACAGTCACATGTACTTAATGAATAGGCATCTAATAACCCACCAGACTGCTCTAAAATTGCAGAGGCGGTAGCAGCCATACTTTAACCTGCTCTGCAAGAAACGATAGATGTGGACATTGGGAAGGCATACAATCTCTAAAGCAGGAAATGAAAACGCAATCTACTCGTATAACCGCTGCTGAAGCCAGGGTACCAGCATCAGAGGATGAGCTGACAGCAGCAAGAGCACGGATAGTTACATTGGAAAATAAGCAGACCACTATCCTATCACAGCTAGATGATCTAGACAATAAGGCCAGCTGCAATAATCTCCAGATTATAGGGATTCTGGAAAGTATTAAGCCAGCTCAATTGCCGGAAGTCTGTGCAAATCCATTAGACATCCCACAAGCCTGCAAAGTTAAATGGGTGCACAGGTTAGGCCCCATCCGTAATGGAGCCAGACCTGTGATTGTGAAATACCTAGACTACACTGAGCGCACTTTGTTCTTTCAAAAATACAGAGCTAAAAGAAAATTGATTATGGATGGACATTCTTTACTAACATTTGCTGATTACTCAGATATGAAAGTGGCACGCAAACGCAAAACTTTCAGTGCAGTATGTACAGAATTGTTCCGTCATAAAATCCGCTTTACACTGGCCTATCCGGCTATTCTTCATGTCAGAAAAACACCGGGTCAAAATCACTCTTTTACTTTGGTGAAAGATGCAAGAATATCTTCAGAATCTAACACAAGTGCAACCAGGTGAACAACCAGACCATTACCATGAGGAAGCGACCCTGAAACAAGTACACTATTGTTCCGCAGAACCGGCGCACAAGCAACAGCGGATGCAAACCGAAGCCAAAAACCAGAAACAGCAGAACTCCACCATAGACAAGGAAAAGAAGAAATCACAACACAAGGAACAACTACAATAGCAGCATGATGCTCGAACCCCTTTTGACCTCAGCAGTTCCTTGGATATGTGGGATATCTTGTTTATGACTCTATGATATGATATGTGGATACAGAATATTAATAACTCTTCTAGTTAGTCAAGAAGTTAGATTAGGCCATTCATTAGGATCAACAGTTTATAGTTAGAAGATACTGGATGGCTGATAACTTAGCAATCATGAATGAGGTTTTTGGCCTAATAAGTCTAAGTCTAATGAGTGTTTATATAGCTCCACAGCTTGGCCCTAAAGGTTACTCTGGGGTTAGTGTTCTCCAGGGTATGAGCCTCAAATACATGTAGAAAGATGACACTTCTGTGAGGAAAAAAAGAAGTCCTCAAATTTGTTATTGTCTGTTTTTCTGTGACACATAGATAATATTGTTATGGGTTTGCTGTTTTGTATGTTTATTTGTTCTTTATGTGCTCTGGCCCATTTATATTTTTGAAGCACAATGGAAGCAAACGGCAAGCAACCTTATCGAGCTGTCTACAATACTTCAGGTATTGGTTCATAATAATTGAGGACTCAATCGCAGTTCCACTACCATCTCAAAGAGATATAACTACTGTAATGATGGTCATTGTAACAATGAGTTTAACTAATGAAAGTAATATCGTGGAACGTTAAGGGGCTGAGATCCTCAAATAGAAGAATGGCAATTCTGAGCCATTTTAAGAAATTGCGAACGGATGTGGCACTACTACAAGAGAAGCACCTAGCAGACTAAGATTTCCATAGGATGAGAAAACTATGGGTAGGGGAAGTAAATGGCTCACCGGCTGTCGGGAGTTCTGATTCTCCTAAATAAGCATCTTTCACGTAAGACCTTGTCCAGCTCCTCAGATCAAGAAGGGAGAATAGCGAAATTCATTTTAGAGTTTGCTGGTAAACAGCTCTCCATTTATAATTTGTATGCACCCAACTCTCCGATGACACAATTTTTACAAGAGGTCTCATTGTGGATCTTACAAGACCATAACTCACACAAATTGATAGGGGGCAACTTTATTATGGTGATGAACCCTAATGAAGATAGAACTGTAAAATCATCACCGGCTGCCGGACAGGGAGGGATAGACAACCACAGGTCAAGTACTACACCCCTTTGGGAGTTTGCTGAATCTTTGCATCTTCATGATGTGTGGCGGGACAAACACCGGCTTGAAAAAGAATTCACTTTGTATTAGCATGCACATGATACCGAGTCCTGGCTGGATTATCTCTTCTGCTCTTTATCACTATACCCGCTAATAGATTGCCCAGAAATTGGGGCAATGGTCTTATCAGACCACACACTAGTCATGTTGACCGTACTAGATCTAGTTACCAAGGGGGATGCTTACATATGGCAGTTCCCATCATATTTGTACAAAGAACCTGAACTTTGGACTACTGTACAATCGGCATGGGGAGAATTTAAAACTAATAATTCAGAACACTCTGATGACCCAATATTGTTCTTGGATGCGAACAAAGCATATATCAAGGGCAAAATTATGGCCTATGTTTCTAAAAAGAAAAAAATATCAAACAAAAACTACTTTGTAGCTCTCAAAAGTTACGGGAAGCTCAACAACTACTAAATGATAACTCTGTTCCACTATATCGTCAGCAATGGCAGGAGGCAAAATGAAATTTGATACTTGGAGAGAGAAATATGAGTGCTTCCAAAGACAAATCATAGATGTTAAACTCCCCCGTTACAGTAACAAATCGGGGGAAGATGTTAGCAAATTTAGTTTGCCCTTCCTACAAACCGACCCATATTGCAACTCTGCATACTCCTCCAGGCAATCTGACTTCCCGACCAGAAGAGATAAACTCTTCTTTTGCTGTCTTCTATCAAAACCTTTACAGGCAAACTCCGAAAGATGAAGGTAAGGCAGACTTAACCCTAACGGTGTTATCAAAATTATAAATTGAACTGCTTAATACACCGATAACATTATTGGAGGTACAGTCTACAAAACCCAAGTTTGGGAATGGGAAAGCACGAGTTCTGGATGGATACTCTGCAGAGTTTTACAAGATGTTGAAGGATGAGTGGGCCCCTGTTCTATGCGACTTTTATAATCACATATGGAAATCTGGCATACATCTCTCTGATATATATTGATGCTAAAATTTTATGGAAGATTATGGCAGAGAGATTGGCTTCCATTTTACCTAGTCTTAAAGCTCCCGCACAGGTGGGATTTGTGAGGGGAATGAGCAGCAGTGTCTAATATAAAAAAAGGTGTTGGCAGTTCTGGAAGTAGCTAAGTTGCAATCGGACAACGTCATTGCAACTTTAGGAATCGATGCCGAAAAGGCATTCGATATTGTCAGCATACAGTGGTTATTTAAAGTTATGCGGAAGGTGGGTTTTGAGGTAGAATACCTTAGATTGATCCAAAGTATGTACTCCTTTCCTAAAGCACTTGTGCATACGTCAGGCTTTCTCTCAAACGCCCTTGACATACAAAAGAAGTAAGAGGCACTGTACTGATGCCTATTATTGTATTCAACTTTGCTTTCATGTGCTTGGTTTAATGAACATCCACAACATATTTTGGGTCTCCAGTTCCAGTTTTGGTTCCTTGATTTTCTTGTTATTTCTATTTCCACTTTTACTGTTATTTTATTATTTTATATTTTCTTTGTTTTATGGCATGTTTCCAGAAATCTATGCTGATTACTTTTACGTATGTGTTTGGACACTGAAATTTGTTACGCACCAACTCAGGAATTGTACTCTACATGATTGAAACATGCTAATGAAGTTGTAATGTTTTGTTAAAAATGTAATAAAAATTACTTAATAATACCGTATAATTAATAAAAAAAAAGATGTCACCAAGTAGCAATCTGTGTTCATGTCCTTTTTATGGCAGGGTAAAGTCCCCTGCATAGCTATACTTATTATTTGTTAAAGTAAAGAACATATTCATCCCGATATTAGGAAATACAATCTAGCATGTCTCTTGAGTGGCACGATACCAAATATTATACAGACATCACTGTGTCAATCTGTGACGATTAGTCCATGGTCGATATATATATATATATATATATATATATATATATATATTATACATGCTACTGTACACTTACATTACATGCTTAAATATATTTTTTTATTTTTTTTTTAACAGATTTTTGTGTTTTGTTATTTAAAGTTTATTAATAAATGTAATAAATTTATTATTTATTTATTTATTTATTTATTAAATATCGGTGAGTTATGCCTAAGAGTTATAGCCTACAATGCAAAAACTTCTACCACTTTTTGCATGGAAATTTGCACAGAATTAGACTGCTAGTTAAACACTCAGATGTGGACTTCTGGTTCCAGCACCTCATAGGAAGCAACTAAGATCAGAGGCCTCCAAGTACCTTGTTAATATTCTGCTTTAAAATCGGCGATACACTCGGATTTCACCCGTTATAACTCACCTGTTGTTAGCGCAACCTCACTGCATGGATAAGTTTCTGGAGAAAACTCCTCCTAATAAATCAACAAGCCACTCGACCAAGCAGGATAGTAAGAAGGGGAAAGAAGCCAAGATGGCCGCCGGAAAAGATACAGCAAATGTGAGTACTCAACAGTCACATGTACTTAATGAACAGGCATCTAATAACCCACCAGACTTCTCCAAAAATTGCAGAGGCGGTAGCAGCCATACTTAAACCTGGTCTGCAAGAAACGATAGATGTGGACATTGGGAAGGCATACAATCTCTTAAGCAGGAAATGAAAACGCAATCTACTCGTATAACCGCTGCTGAAGCCAGGGTACCAGCATCAGAGGATAAGCTGACAGCAGCAAGAGCACTGATAGTTACATTGGAAAATAAGTAGACCACTATCCTATCACAGCTAGATGATCTAGACAATAAGGCCAGCTGCAATAGACTCCAGATTATAGGGATTCTGGAAAGTATTAAGCCAGCTCAATTGCCGGAAGTCTGTGCAAATCTATTAGACATCCCACAAGCCTGCAAAGTGGAATGGGTGCACAGGTTAGGCCCCATCCGTAATGGAGCCAGACCTTTGATTGTGAAATACCTAGACTACATTGAGCACACTTTGGTCTTTCAAAAATACAGAGCTAAAGGAAAATCGATTATGGATGGACATTCTTTACCAATATGTGCTAATTACTCAATGAAAGTGGCATGCAAATGCAAAACTTTCTGTGCAGTATGTACAGAATTGTTCCGTCATAAAATCCGCTTTACATTGGCCTATCCGGCTATTCTTCATGTCAGAAAAACACCGGGTCAAAATCACTCTTTTACTTCGGTGAAAGATGCAAGAATATCTTCAGAATCTAACACAAGTGCAACCAGGTGAACAACCAGACCATTACCATGAGGAAGCGACCCTGAAACAAGTACACTATTGTTCCGCAGAACCGGCGCACAAGCAACAGCGGATGCAAACCGAAGCCAAAAACCAGAAACAGCAGAACTCCACCATAGACAAGGAAAAGAAGAAATCACAACACAAGGAACAACTACAATAGCAGCATGATGCTCGAACCCCTTTTGACCTCAGCAGTTCCTTGGATATGTGGGATATCTTGTTTATGACTCTATGATATGATATGTGGATACAGAATATTAATAACTCTTCTAGTTAGTCAAGAAGTTAGATTAGGCCATTCATTAGGATCAACAGTTTATAGTTAGAAGATACTGGATGGCTGATAACTTAGCAATCATGAATGAGGTTTTTGGCCTAATAAGTCTAAGTCTAATGAGTGTTTATATAGCTCCACAGCTTGGCCCTAAAGGTTACTCTGGGGTTAGTGTTCTCCAGGGTATGAGCCTCAAATACATGTAGAAAGATGACACTTCTGTGAGGAAAAAAAGAAGTCCTCAAATTTGTTATTGTCTGTTTTTCTGTGACACATAGATAATATTGTTATGGGTTTGCTGTTTTGTATGTTTATTTGTTCTTTATGTGCTCTGGCCCATTTATATTTTTGAAGCACAATGGAAGCAAACGGCAAGCAACCTTATCGAGCTGTCTACAATACTTCAGGTATTGGTTCATAATAATTGAGGACTCAATCGCAGTTCCACTACCATCTCAAAGAGATATAACTACTGTAATGATGGTCATTGTAACAGTGAGTTTAACTAATGAAAGTAATATCGTGGAACGTTAAGGGGCTGAGATCCTCAAATAGAAGAATGGCAATTCTGAGCCATTTTAAGAAATTGCGAACGGATGTGGCACTACTACAAGAGAAGCACCTAGCAGACTAAGATTTCCATAGGATGAGAAAACTATGGGTAGGGGAAGTAAATGGCTCACCGGCTGTCGGGAGTTCTGATTCTCCTAAATAAGCATCTTTCACGTAAGACCTTGTCCAGCTCCTCAGATCAAGAAGGGAGAATAGCGAAATTCATTTTAGAGTTTGCTGGTAAACAGCTCTCCATTTATAATTTGTATGCACCCAACTCTCCGATGACACAATTTTTACAAGAGGTCTCATTGTGGATCTTACAAGACCATAACTCACACAAATTGATAGGGGGCAACTTTATTATGGTGATGAACCCTAATGAAGATAGAACTGTAAAATCATCACCGGCTGCCGGACAGGGAGGGATAGACAACCACAGGTCAAGTACTACACCCCTTTGGGAGTTTGCTGAATCTTTGCATCTTCATGATGTGTGGCGGGACAAACACCGGCTTGAAAAAGAATTCACTTTGTATTAGCATGCACATGATACCGAGTCCTGGCTGGATTATCTCTTCTGCTCTTTATCACTATACCCGCTAATAGATTGCCCAGAAATTGGGGCAATGGTCTTATCAGACCACACACTAGTCATGTTGACCGTACTAGATCTAGTTGCCAAGGGGGATGCTTACATATGGCAGTTCCCATCATATTTGTACAAAGAACCTGAACTTTGGACTACTGTACAATCGGCATGGGGAGAATTTAAAACTAATAATTCAGAACACTCTGATGACCCAATATTGTTCTTGGATGCGAACAAAGCATATATCAAGGGCAAAATTATGGCCTATGTTTCTAAAAAGAAAAAAATATCAAACAAAAACTACTTTGTAGCTCTCAAAAGTTACGGGAAGCTCAACAACTACTAAATGATAACTCTGTTCCACTATATCGTCAGCAATGGCAGGAGGCAAAATGAAATTTGATACTTGGAGAGAGAAATATGAGTGCTTCCAAAGATAAATCATAGATGTTAAACTCCTCCGTTACAGTAACAAATCGGGGGAAGATGTTAGCAAATTTAGTTTGCCCTTCCTACAAACCGACCCATATTGCAACTCTGCATACTCCTACAGGCAATCTGACTTCCCGACCAGAAGAGATAAACTCTTCTTTTGCTGTCTTCTATCAAAACCTTTACAGGCAAACTCCGAAAGATGAAGGTAAGGCAGACTTAACCCTAACGGTGTTATCAAAATTATAAATTGAACTGCTTAATACACCGATAACATTATTGGAGGTACAGTCTACAAAACCCAAGTTTGGGAATGGGAAAGCACAAGTTCTGGATGGATACTCTGCAGAGTTTTACAAGATGTTGAAGGATGAGTGGGCCCCTGTTCTATGCGACTTTTATAATCACATATGGAAATCTGGCATACATCTCTCTGATATATATTGATGCTAAAATTTTATAGAAGATTATGGCGGAGAGATTGGCTTCCATTTTACCTAGTCTTAAAGCTCCCGCACAGGTGGGATTTGTGAGGGGAATGAGCAGCAGTGTCTAATATAAAAAAAGGTGTTGGCAGTTCTGGAAGTAGCTAAGTTGCAATCGGACAACGTCATTGCAACTTTAGGAATCGATGCCGAAAAGGCATTCGATATTGTCAGCATACAGTGGTTATTTAAAGTTATGCGGAAGGTGGGTTTTGAGGTAGAATACCTTAGATTGATCCAAAGTATGTACTCCTTTCCTAAAGCACTTGTGCATACGTCAGGCTTTCTCTCAAACGCCCTTGACATACAAAAGAAGTAAGAGGCACTGTACTGATGCCTATTATTGTATTCAACTTTGCTTTCATGTGCTTGGTTTAATGAACATCCACAACATATTTTGGGTCTCCAGTTCCAGTTTTGGTTCCTTGATTTTCTTGTTATTTCTATTTCCACTTTTACTGTTATTTTATTATTTTATATTTTCTTTGTTTTATGGCATGTTTCCAGAAATCTATGCTGATTACTTTTACGTATGTGTTTGGACACTGAAATTTGTTACGCACCAACTCAGGAATTGTACTCTACATGATTGAAACATGCTAATGAAGTTGTAATGTTTTGTTAAAAATGTAATAAAAATTACTTAATAATACCGTATAATTAATAAAAAAAAAGATGTCACCAAGTAGCAATCTGTGTTCATGTCCTTTTTATGGCAGGGTAAAGTCCCCTGCATAGCTATACTTATTATTTGTTAAAGTAAAGAACATATTCATCCCGATATTAGGAAATACAATCTAGCATGTCTCTTGAGTGGCACGATACCAAATATTATACAGACATCACTGTGTCAATCTGTGACGATTAGTCCATGGTCGTTGGTAGGACTGTTACACTCTCCTCTATCTCATATCTCAAAAACAATTATGAGAAACATTGTTCAGAGATATATTAATTGCTTGGAGGGAAACGCGTAAATTATACAAAGTACATGGACATAATATGCCAAACCTACCTATTTGTTCTTGTCCTTATTTTCCCCAGGGGACAGAATTTAAAGCTTTTCAGTTCTGAAAATCTAGGGGGAATCACAGAACTTGCCCACGTACTAAAGGACAAACAAGTATTACTACATTTCCTATTTTAGGTGTGAAATATGCATTGCCTTTACATCATTTTCTTTACTACTGTCAACTAAAGTGTACGCTGTCTGACTATCCCACAGTTCCCCTTATCGCTGCAACAATTATTGGGCACATCATCTTCTAAATGATCTATTTTGGAAATATACGAATATCTGTCTTGTACTACCAGTAGGAGGGTTCCTAAATAATCTCACATAGAACAGTGGGCAGTTTTCTTAGATCTCTCATGTGAGGACACTCATCATATACTTGAACAGTGTTGGGCCACAGTTCGGAGGTCCATTATTAGTCAAAGAAGGAGAGAAATACAGTTTAAAATTATTCATAGTGCCTATTATGCATATGACCTTCAATTTAATCATGTGTCTTCAAGTAAGTTTATAACGGCCTGTTCAAAATGCCATGAGCCATCTGGTTAGCTAGAACATGCTCTTTGGCATGTCCACAGCCAGGGGAGCATAATAGGTCTAAATCTAGGGCATGAGCATTACTATTCCATTGCCTATCTACCATCGTACAAATTAGTAAAGGTGTGCTTTAAGTTCATTCTGCTGCTGTCACTCATTAAACACATGTATGTATGCAGCAATGACATTTCTGTTTTAGTTTAGCTCTGGGTCATTATTACAATAATATATGTACAACTGTTGTAGTCTGTACCTAAATACTTGGCGCACCAGGCAAGCATTTCTCAGATATCAGTTTTACTTTATTGAATCTGTTTATTTGGCTAATTAGATTATTTTTCCCTTTCTACAGATTGTCATTGTTTTGGGAGTATTGTCTTATGTTCTACCCTAAGGTGACTAGCTACATTTTAAAGTATTCTGGTATCTATTGAAATGATAATTAGAGCATATTTAGAGGGAAAACACTCATAAAGCAATGATGAAGTAGATAGAAAGGAAACAAATATAACCTAGCCACTGTTATGAAATACAATTCAGGCAATGCAGCATGATTTTCTGTGTATACTGTATTTAAAGTTTTAAAGTGTATTGAAAGGCAACAACATTGAATAACAGTGTGAAACTGAATTCTGAAGATATTGCATAATAGACACAATACAATCACAAAATAAGAAATAACAATGCAGTGCCTTTTTCTACAACCATTTTTACTCTGAATGAACTCTGGGATGGAAATGTGCATCTTCATATATGCTTATTGTTCAAAGAAGGAGACATTTTGATCTCCTCTTTTAACAAACACGAAGCACTCGCAAATAAAGCTACTTCTTCCTTTGCAAATCCCCCAGTATAAAGTATACTGAAGAAGACATTTGAACTGTAATTGTCATGCTGTGTAAAAGAGTGAAGTACTGGCTTCTTCCTCTTCATTTTCTGAAATATGTTTAATAATAGTAATTACATTTATAATGGAATTATGTGACTGCCTAACAGTGTTTTGATTTCTTTGTATTAGCAGTTGGTGCTATAATTGTAATACACTTATATTAAGAACTGCATACAGTGCTTATTCATGGACTTGACTCATTTAAAAACTTTCTATGATTCCCTTTTGGACTGATTTGAAGTTAAGTAAGTAATTTATATTTAGAGTTTCTGCAACAGTTCCTTTATCGGTACTTTGTAAGGTTAATCACTATTACCATCGAACAGCAATTGCACAAGAAATTGCTATGCAGATAAGACTGTGAAATTCCCTGAAATAGATCTGTGCTGGACCTCTGATAAAAGAATTTCTGCCTAACAGTTTATTATACAATTCATGTACAGGTATGTTAAAAGCTCCCAAGAAAAATCATAGATGAATAAACATCAAATTAAAGTCTGTTGGGCCATTCTTGTTATAAACTTTCCATTACCACATTTCATATCCAGGAAATAAACACTATATTCACTTTAGTTCTTTAATTTCCTATATATTCTTATACTTTATCTTACTCATCTGTTCTCTGGCTTTCTTTCCCTGTAAATTTGTTAAACCTATCTTCTGGTTCTAGAGTTTGAAAACATATTAGATTAACAACAATGTTCAGGCAGCAGAACTATAATATGTCATGATAATATATCTTGATTCTTTAATAAATGGGGAATGCAATGCTGTCCATTCAGTATTGTTGTACTGGGCAGGTGACATGAAATTTCTCTAGGGCAATATTAAGGCACTTTCCTACTTTAATATCTAATCCTACATGCTGAGGCCATCTCAGAGTTCACGGAGAAGTGGAAATATGCTATCACATGAACAATTTGATATCTTAACTGCTAAATGGTCCACAATATCACCAGTTGATTCAATATTACAAACACAAAGAGCCTGAGTTCAAGGAGTGCATTGAGTTCTTGAGATGATTTTGCCTTGAATGCTACAAAGATTAGGGCTTATGAGAGAGGAATTCCAGCCCCCAGCTATTTAAGTGGCTTTACATAGTAGTATACACATTTATTAGATGACTGTCGGGGTCTTAGCTGGTACTACTGAGTACAAGACAGTACAATGTTATTTCACACCCCCTAACAGTTATACTTTGTAGCTGTATTCTAGGTGGGACGTACATGTGCTTTTTATGTGTTTGCCTGGTTAGAAATTGCTAGCTTAGTCTGAAACAAAATTGAAATAAAATGTACACAAAGCAGTACCTTGCACACATGCATCAGTGCATTAAAGAGTACACAAGACACTAACATAAAATCACAATGCGAACACTCATATGGCCTTGTCTCCACTGGCTTTGAGCAAATATTGACTCTATAGCAAAGAAAACATGGTATGCTTAAAGAATAGGTTAACTAAAACAAAAAAAACTCAGATCTGTTGATCCCTCCAGAGGTTTCCTCGATCGTGTTCCGTGACGTCATGGAATCCACCTTTGTTCCAGTGCCGCCATCTGTATTCCTCTTCTTCCTCCTTCTGCCAAATCAATCGATCTTACACTGGCATGAGATCAAGTTATGTAGCCTTTGGAAGTTGGGCCAAAAAAGAGTGCCGCATCACGCTGCTTGCATTTTTTCCCAAACTGAAGAAAAAAGCTCTTTCTGCACATGTCCGATGATGCATTCATGACTTCTTCATTGGATTGGAGTTTTACAGCTTAAAAGTACCTCATACTAAACTAAAAAAAGGTAAACCTACCCAAAACATGTCTTTGGTAACTATTTAAACTAATGACAAGGACATGCATCAACTGGAAGTTGGGGCCAGCGTATAACAATTGTAAATTATGGCATAGCTATACAGCTTAACTGCTTTGTCACAAAACAATTAATGATTTTAATAGGTATAATTTTGGACAAACTGCACAAAATAGAGATAAATCTTTTTCAGGTATGTCATCAGGTTATATGTTTGTAAAACTCCTGGGATTTTGGCATACTAACTGCACAGCAGCAGTGATATCTACTCTACTTTAAATGTAGACCTGATAGTCCTTATGAAAACATTGCAAGTATAGTTGGCATATCTGAGCTCCAAGATTTTTTTATGCTTTCTATATATATATAAATACAAATGTAAAAGTCTCAAAATTTGCAAAAACTGACTGACACATATAATTATAGTAATCTACTTTAAATTAAAAAGGAAATGCTCCTCCTATGTGGTCAAATTATTTTTGTTGTGAACTGGAGAGGAACCATTTTGCTTTATCACAGTACAACTACATAATTAGGGGCCCATAGGACTGCGCATACATTGTAAAGATCACCACCCTGTCTGATTGTAACCTAAACAAAAATTAAAATGGAACACTTTTAATTTAGAGATCTACTTAGGAATTTTTGTTCGGGAATTGAATATAATCTCGTATATTTTAGGGCACCTGAAGACTACATGTGTTCTGTTAATATATAGAGAAATTACATGCATAAAATACAATAATGTACATATATTGGAAAAATTCATTTGAAATTATTAGTCCTTTGACAGTTCCTAGAGTCATAATTACATTTGCCATTCATTAATCTCTTTTCTCTAACAAACAATTGATGTTTGCTCTGGAGGATTATCAACATATGTTTTATTATGAACATAGTTGCAAGGGAACTCATAATATTTAAAGTTCAAATAGGAGAAAGAAGATCCTGTGTATTTTTGCAAAGACCTGACACTCACATAAGGAAAAGTTAAAATTAATAAAGGGCTTTTCATAGGCCATGTCTTGTAAAAAAAAAAGTAATGTTTTGGTTTGTAAAACAGTAAAATCAAAAGTAAATTATAGAAAAATAAAGAAAACAACCCAACAAAGCATTTTTTATTCAGTAATTTAAGGTTTTCTATTTTTTTTATGTACTTTATTTCATATACACTAGAACAGCCATTCTCAGCTAAGTTTCCATGGAACCCTGGGGTTTCTCCTTGTCAAATGGTCTGCCAACTGTGACTGATTGACCTCCTATTTCATGATGCCTGCCTAGGTCTAGGACCAACACCACTTGGTAGTGCCAGCTGCATGACTCTAAAGATGTTTTTAGGTTGTCTATACAGTTGCTTTTTGAGTTACCACTAAAGTGGACACTTTTTCCACTGGTCATTGGTTTAAGAGGCTTTACCAATGACCAATAAATGTTTTAGTAGGGATTCCTGAGACCTGAAATCTATTTCAAGGGTTCTTAGGAGTAAAAAGGTTGAGAAAGGCTGTCATACAGGGTGGTACAGTAGGGCAATGGAGACTTGACACGTTCCACGGTCAATGCCGCTTCAACAGGATAATAAGGTTGAAAGAAAATTACTTACTAAGTAATTATCTCTCAACGTTATTATCCTGATGAAGTGGCATTGACCGCGAAACGTGTTGAGACACCCTCTAATGTTGTGAGATGCTATACTGTTAGCTGGTAAATCATTTGATATACTATGGTCTAATCTATAAGCAATATTGATGTTCAGATCATGCCATCTTGCATGTTAGGACAAATGGCATAATCTTTTATTGGTGTTTTAATATTTTTTAAATAAAATACATTTTTTTGTTATTTGATTTTACATATGTGCCAATTAAGTTTCTTTTTTTTTTGCATATTTTGAATTGATAAAATACTGTGGGGATATGGCAGGCAACAACAGGCAGCAGGTGATCAACTGATCATCATATCAATTTCAATAACTTTCAGAGGTCAGAACAAAGCCAGGGATCATATACCCGAAATAAACATTAGTGGCACGGGGGTCACCGAAGACACAGAGGAACACAGGAGGCACAGGTAAACACTGGAGGCACGGGTGACTCAGGGGTCAGTGGAGAAATGGCAACACAGGACGCACAGGAACAGCAATACAAGAAAAACACCAATCAAAAAAAGGAACAAGCAGGGGAAGAGGAGACTGGAAAACAAGGGGTTACAACAGGAGCTGGGCTGTGAAACCTCCAATCATGCAACAGCTGGGTGGAAATACTAGCAGAGCTAAGGGGCTCAGCGGTAGTCTGGAGCCATGTTGCCAAAACGTTGAGCACCGTCTCTCAGCCAGCTAAATTGCTAAGGCCTATGATGAGGTTATCTCCTGATTGGCTAGCAGGATGCCGATTAATGAAAAGTTGCAGGAGGAGATAAGTGTGACAGATGAGTACAGTACTATAGTCATCCAAACAATGGACCTGATTTATTAGAGTGCTCTAAGGCAGGAGAGGATACAATTTCATTAGTTAGGCTGGGTAATCCAGCAAACCTAGAATAGATCTCCTAAAACTCATTTGCTTTTTGTTAACAAATGTTTTGAATCCTGGACCAAATTCATTCCATGTTTGCTGGATCACCCAGGTTCATTGATAAAAGTGTTTCTTAACACCTAATTAATCAGGCCCAATGTATCTGATAACAGAGCAGCAAAGACAGAAAGTACAAAAAGTTTTTAGCTGACAAGATTTCAAGCATAATAAACTATATTTATCACAACAAGATATAGTGGAACACTAATAAGACTATAGTAAGTAAGAATTTGATTACCAGGCCAGACATTTTTACATACCCATATTTACATATCATTTAGGACCAGAATTATCACTAGCTGAAAAGCTTGTGCTATTCCAATAACATTCAGTAATCTTTTTCTTACTCTGTTCTTATATATATAGCTATTTTATCTATACAACTGTATGCTCTAATGTTTATACTTTATACTTTTAGTCTGAGCCATAGCCACCTTTTAGTAAAAGCAATATTATGATTTTAAGGCAGAATCAACTGGTAAAGTGTGATCTATGATTGCATTTGGTAGCTAGATAAAAAAAAGAAAAACTTAAATGAGGCTTGAAAAAGAAAATGATAGTTGTAAGAGTTAAGCAAGGATTATTTTGAGAAACATCTGAGATTGCTGCCTAATTCTGAAACATCTGCTCCAAAAATAAACAAATAAATCAACATTGTTTCACACCTTGGTTTGTAATGGCATGTATGCTAATGCAAATTCAGAGCTGATTAATAAAATATGCCCTAAATACTTAATCCGTCACTGCATTCACTCACTG